>NC_134402.1:284377678-284677678 GCF_038048845.1 Mixophyes fleayi | reverse complement strand
AAAATATTTGGCTGTAAGTGTGGCAATGTGGGATGATTAGGTTTATATGCCAGAACTGCTTTTTAGTTCCAGTGGTCCCTGTTCTGAAACAGAATATTAAGAATGTTAGTGCTGCTTTCTTCACTCACTCACACACACACATATATATATATATATATATATATATATATATATATATATATAGTCTGACAAGTATGGAGGCAAGTTGTTCACCTTCATAAAGGGTAATAAGAAAAAACAAAAAGTGGAGAAGCAACCTGTGTATCACATTTCTCAATATAATATAGTATTAGGGTTGGATTTGGCATTAGTCACAGTAGGCATGTGCCTAGGGGCTGATGTAGCTTCTTCCTTGCACAGTATATACTGTATGTCAAACATTTTGTGAAGAAAAATGAATTGAAGGAATGAGAAAAATCAATTAATGTGAGTTTAACTTACCTGAGGAACATGATTTGTCTTAAAGAGGGATTAATTGTGTAGTCTGTGTAAGTATGTTCAGCTCTCGTAGATAGACTATGGCATGGTCTACATAAAAGTGGTGTGGCCAGTTTGGGGGAGGGTGTAGAGCACCAAAGATTATATGTCTTCAAGTCTAGCCCTGTGTTATATTGACCAAATCCCTCACTTCTTAGATTGTAGGAAATTAGCATTGTATCTTTTTACTTTTATTCCCCTGTCCTATCTTTGTGTCTTAACCTCTTGTTTTGCATTACATCTTACTTGTAAGTAAACTGATGTATCATTATCTCCCTAATGCAAAACTTTGATATAATACTTACCTAGATAAAGGAACCTCTGTATCATTTCCTGAAAAAAAGCAAAAAGCAATATTGAACAATGTATACATAACTCCAACACTATAAGAAAACAGACATCGTAGGCATCTTAAGGCATGCACTTTGTGTGAAGCATCAGTTTGTCTGGCGATAGAAAATCTAGACACATAATCAGATATATTCAGGTAACATCTATGAACCCTTTAGTCAGGCCCGGCGCTCCCATTAGGCAAGGTTAGGCAGTTGCCTAGGGCGCCGGGTTCTGGAGGGCGCCAAAGAATAAAAAT
Organism: Mixophyes fleayi; assembly: GCF_038048845.1. NCBI lineage: Eukaryota > Metazoa > Chordata > Amphibia > Anura > Limnodynastidae > Mixophyes > Mixophyes fleayi. The sequence continues at coordinate 284,676,612 of NC_134402.1, read as the reverse complement.
TACTTTGAAAAACTGTGCGGCGACCGCTGACCATACCTTCCACGGCCGCCACACAGCTTCTGATAAATCCACGGGGAGGGGGAAGGGGGCTATGGATAACACCACCGCCGCCTCTCCGCTCCGTCTCCTCCCCTCCACTCACTGACTGTCGGGGATGACATCATCATCACGGCCCAACAGTGTCAGTAAGTGGAGGGGAGGAGACGGAGCAGAGAGGAGCAGCTTTATGGCGGCAAGTAAAGGTAAGGAAAGACGTGGGGAGGGGGGGGCGCAGATTTTGAAAGTGTGCCTGGGGGGGCGCGGATTGTGAAAGTGTGCCTGGGGGGGGGGGCGCGGGTTGTGAAAGTGTGCCTGGGGGGGGCGCGGATTGTGAAGGTGTGCCTGGGGGGGGGGGGCGCAGGTTGTGAAAGTGTGCCTGGGGGGGGCGCGGATTGTGAAAGTGTGCCTGGGGGGGGTGTGGATTGTGAAATTGTGCCTGGGGGGGCGTGGATTGTGAAAGTGTGCCTGGGGGGGTGCAGATTGTGAAAATGTGTCGGGGGGGCGCGGATTGTGAAAGTGTGCCTGGGGGGGGGGGGGGGCGCGGTTGTGAAAGTGTGCCTGGGGGGGGGCGCATGTGAAAATGTGCCTAGGGCGCCAAGGACCCTAGCACCGGCCCTGCCTTTAGTACATTTGAAAAGAAAACAAATTATGGGGGTTAAGGATTAAGCAAACTTCATAACCAGAGTGTCTTGGTTCTGTTTCAAAAACCAAATTCATGCACAAAAAAAATAGTTTGAAATACAAGCTAATATTTCAACGATACCTCTTTAGAGATTTGAGAAAATACTTCAAACGGACTGTCTTTGGCTTCAGGGTTGATTACCAATGCATCAAATTCTTTGTTAACTTCAAAGTTTCCAGTTATATGATCAATATTCAAAGCTGTGAAGAAATGAAGAAGATTAGTATCTTATATTTTACAATTTCAAAACAAAGATGAGTACTATAATGTTATTTTGCACAATGTAGTTCATTTAATTTTATATGCACATCATATAGATATGCTTGTAAAAAACTGTATGCACTCAATATTAAAAGAGCGCTTGATTACTTTCATCTAACACAAAAAGAGAAATTATCCGAGTCCAACTGACTCCATCTGATTGATTTGTTAAATCAGCTGTTTGATCCAGCTGATTTCCAGTGGGCTATATTTTGATTGGATAATAGTTAGAGATTTTGATTGGGTAGCAGGGATTTGAATATACCTGATTTTTAAGTTGAATTAAGTGCCTTCAAAGAAACTGCAATCATGCAGGAGCGCATCAGGCTATTAATCCTTTTCGGGGGTCTTCATAAGCTGTGTATGAATTATACACCTTTCACAAGATTTTCTCAGACTTGCAATATTATATTGAGTAGTTTCTACTAAAGTTGTTTCACTGCTGACTGACTGTGTTTACCTGGGATTCTCATTTCACACTCTCATTCACCAGTTTAATTCTCAAAGTGTAGCAGCTGCTAAAGTGACTGCTGAATACATCCATTGGAGCTCCGCTATCTGCAGGATCTAGAGTAGTGTTTGTCAAACCCAGTCCTCAGGACCCCTAACAGGGCAAGTGAAATAATTATACCACCTGTGGATCTGTTACAATGTGTCAGCCACCTGTGCTAAAGCAAGGAAATATGGAAAACATACACTGTTAGTGGTCCTGAGGACCAGGTTTAAGAAACACTGATCTAGAGCAATGAGGTTGGCTTCATTACCAATCAATGTATTGAAGTTCAGCTATTTTGGATTTGTGTTTTAAATTTTAACCTGGAATCAATTTAACATTACTAAACACAGTCATTATAGTTCCTTTACATCAGACCCAGGGGTTAAATTTATTAAAGAAAGTTGCTTTAACCAACGTTTTTTGGTGGTTTTCTCTGCGGTTTCAAAATTTCCACATTTACTGAAGGTCAAACCACCAGTAAAAAAAATAGTTTGAAATACAAGCACAGTTTAATAAACCACCACTTTACAAATCGCCATTCCTGATTTTTAACATGATCAAAATATAAACCGTCAGATTTACTAAGCTGCTATTTGACAAACTGCTAGAAAAGTGCCAGTAAAACAGCCAAAATAAAGGAGGTGGTTGTGAGAGGCTGAACTGCATGCTGTCTGAGCTATAATGACATTCTGAACATAAGAGGAGGCACCATTGACTTATGAAACAAGGAGGGCAATCATTATTTATTGATTATGGGGACAAAATTAATTTATAATTAACTTATGGGGTAACATTTTATTTTTCATTATATTATGGGGGTAATATTGTTGTATTATTATATTAATGGCAATAATAAATATATCATATTTGGCCAAGTAATGACAATATAAATGTTGATTATCCATATTATATTTTATTCATACAAAATAGATTAGTGGACTGGAGTGCCACCTTTATATACTTAGACCTCACTCTGGTATTTTTGTCCATTAGATTACTTTATATTGAAGAGCACCTCCTCAAAGATATATTTGACATAATGTCATTACTCATTTTCTGATTAGGTCAGTCCTGTTCCTTGTGCGATAATTACTCCCTCTCTTTATGCAATTGCGGTACTTTGACAACATTTTTAATATAGGGCTGAGCCAAAACTCTTCGATTCTTTTTTAACATTCCTTTATGCTATATTATTACAGATAGGTGTCTCTTTCTTTTATTAAATGTATTATTTAAACTTATTACTGAGATTAACGGTAAAGAACAGCTCTTTTGAAGGTTTTGAGCGCTATCCATGCCCCCTGAAGTGTATCAGGTTGTCAATCGCTGCCTTAGCGAGTACCACACAATTAAGCCTAAAGTACTTTAAAAATCAAAACTAAAATGCAAATTGTTTTATATGAACAAACTACTGGTAACATTCATAAAAGTGAAAAATGTTGACTGCTTGCAATTGTTGGACGTCAGTTTTTCAAACAGTCGGGACTATAACTCTGTCGGGAATGACAGCTTTGTGGTCAACATGTCGGGGTAAGTGTTGTCAGCATTTTGGTCATCGATATAGTGACTACCACCGGACTCACACAGAGTGCATCAAAATGCATGATAGGATATACAAGGGAGTCAGACAGTAGACAGACATGGAACAATGGGTAGAGAGAACCCTGCCCGTGAGAGCTTACATTCTAGAGGGAGGGGAGGAAAATAGTTGAATCAAATGTTTATTTGCAGGCTACTGGTCAGCTATAACTGCTGGTCAATGAGGATTATAGAAAAAAACAACCATGACTTACATGACAATTGTACAAACAATTTAAAGTTTCTTAAGTAATTTCATGTTATGCTAGCTTTGGTCTGGTCAGGTGTACTGACCTTCACTTCCCCCAAGAGTTGCAAGCCGGAATGCCTCCTTATAACTTAATACATTGTAATCAAGTTCCATTTCCATTGTGCCATTTTTAGCATGACCGCTTACTTCATTTGGAGCCATCTTCCCCTTCTGGTTGGTGTTTATTTTGTTAGTCTCCCTTTTTATTTTTTCCATGAAAATAATTTTTGACGTTTCTATAGCTTTCCGGATAGCATCAATTAGGGATATGGAATATCCTCCTGCCACATCTATTGAGAAAAACGCAGTTCATTTTTCAAATCCATTCAAGAATACTTCTTATTGCATAGTTATTCATAAGAACTAACAGCCATATATAGCAACATACACTAAGTTAAAGATATATGTTCCAAAATTTCAGAGAACACTATCTTCACACAGATTCAACTTCTGATATACCACATACCGTGACACAATTAACCTTATGCAGTTTATAAGTCTACAGTATGTTCCACAGCTGTCACCCTTCCCCAAAAGATCACATAATATACATAACTTACCAGTTCCGAGTCCCATTTTAACCTTGTGCCTTAATACATTTTGGACATCAAGGTGACCACTGCACAATCTAAAGTAAATAACAAGTTGGATGTATGAACTTCATTTTATATAAGTACTCGTTGCCACAATTTTCAATTACTTCACTGTTTTTTCATTAACTTGGCTATGCTGAAATACTTTGTGCTTCTGCTAACATTCTCTCAATACTCTCTCTATCTCTATATCCATAGTTTGTTCTAGCCTAGAGCTCTCATATGTCCTGATTTTCCCAAGACGGTCCTCTTTGTTTCCATCAAAAATCTTCTACATAGAATTCTAATTTTCCCATAATTTAAAATCACCCTTGTTGTCTTTCATTAACTAAGGGGCTTAGTATAGCATTTTGCGCTTTAGGTTATGTCAAGAGATTAAAATATATAGTAAACAGTATAGTAATATTGTTGTAACCACTGAATACTGTATTACATGATTAAAACTAACAAGAAAAATAAGAAGTAAACATTTATTTTATACATTTTATTCATCTACATCTTGTAACATGCATTTTTATTATAACATTAACTTACGAAATGTTTGAATTAGGGCAATGGGATAATGCAGCTCCTTTTTCTCTAAACACATGTAGTTCTTCATCTGTGAGGTAGCAGCCATGCGCCATCACTGTCTAAAATGCAAAATATGCTCGCACTGAACAATAACAATATAGATATATAAGTACAAGGCATGTAAGCACTACCCATGTGTTTTTCACACTTATTATGCTTATGTTGGCAATTAGTAGATGTTTATTAACCTTTTACAAACTTAGCATTACAAGTCTAGTGTGGGATAAAAGGATACATTCTCATATGAAAGTTTTCTGCTTTCTTGTACAGTTACTTGTACACTGCTTTATACTGGATAAAAGTAACAATAAGGCGGCTCTTCACATGCAGATTAAGGGCTAGATTTACTAAGCTGCGGGTTTGAAAAAGTGGGGTGTTGCCTACAGCAACCAATCAGATTCTAGCTTTTATTTATTTAGTACTTTCTAAAAAATGACAGCTAGAATCTGATTGGTTGCTGTAGGCAACATCCCCACTTTTTCAAACCCGCCACTTAGTAAATCTAGCCCTAAATGTCTTTCTTTAAGAAACGCATTTGGTGCTTGTCATACTGAAGTAATTGTGGTGCATTGTGCTCCATTTGCTCCACCCACTTTCATACACTATGTAAGTACAGCAGACATGAGATAAGAGGTGTGATCAGTGCAACTTGTAACGGATGCTCAATCATGCTGCTGGTCTAAAACTAAAGGGAAGATTTAATTAGCTACAAGGTGTCTCCGAAATGTCCATGAGATACCTCGGGATAGAGATTTGACAGAAATCCCATAGAGGTGCGAGGGAAAATGAGTGGGGATTTCTGCCGTAACTGCCGGCAAGGAGCATAGCGCGTGTCCACGCACCACATCGCCAGAAATGTAATCTTCCCTTAAGGGGTAGATTTACCAAACCTTCTAAATAGGAATAATGGAGGTGTTGTCAATAGCAACCAATCAGAATGTACTAGATAAATGATTGATAGAATCTGATTGGTTGCCAGGGGCAGGTGGGCATCTGACTCCCATGCCAGTCCGATATTGGGTTACCTTGGACTGGGTCACCGGGCCACCTGCATTTTTTTTCCTTTAAAATGTTCCCAATAGGCTGCTGAGTTGAGTCTTGCCCCCTGGGCTAAAATCTGCCAGCCCTCCCCTGTTGGTTGCCATGTACAACACCTTTTCTTTTACTTTATAGGTGGTTTGATAAATCTACCCCTAAGGCTGTTATCATTAGTAATAGTATATGTATGGTAAGTTCACTTTAATTTGGCATCAAATACAGCACAGTGTACTAGGCAGACAGGAGAACTGCCGGGCTACAGGCCTGATAAATCTGTTTCTGTGGAGGCTGGGTGCAGGGAGGTTAGAGGAGTGTTTGCACACCTCTCCATTATCTGGTTACCACTTTAATACTGGTGTTAAGGAAAACAATGTAACCAGTGTGCCATGGATTAAACCGCTGTCTTTGCTGATGGTATTTACAGTGTAGCTGTCAAGCACATACAATAGTGCTGCTTTTCTCTACAACTCAAATGGACATAAGCAGGTAAAACATTTTTAATTGGTTCACCTGTGATCAAGAATCCTAGATCCATGTTAAAAGTCAAGAGGAGTTTGGTGTTTGGGTATCGAGAATCACATCGGATATCGCAGTAACAACCATTAACCAAATTCTTGAAATACCAAAAAAATCAAAACTCACTTTGTTTGTCAGAAGCTTGTTTTTATTATATACTTCAGTATAGTTTTTGTAACCTGGAAATAGTCTTAGCACCTCTTCAATTTCTGCAGTAGACTCACTGATGTGACTCTAAAATAAAATTTAGAAATATAGTCATTAATATATAGATCCTAGGTCTGTAACAGCGGATACATTATCAGCTTCCCTTTAAAAACACCTCTTAATGCTCCAGAATATGCATGAGTGTTTTTCACAAAAATGATTACATATACTGTAGTTCGGCGGTTCCCAGGGGTGCCGCGGCGCTGTCACTGGGGTGCCGCGGGCCAGCCATAGAAAAAAAAGAAAGAAAACAGAAACTTACCAATCCGCGCGGCAGCAGGACCCAGCAGCCTCCTCTCTCCTGCAGCTGTCACTGAATATCGACGTCAGTGACAAGCTGCTGCGGGAGAGAGGAGGCTGCTGGGTCCCGGCGCTGCGCGGATTGGTATGTTTCTGTTTTCTTTCTTTTTTCTATGGCTGGCACCTGGCGCGGGGCAGAGTGAGAGGGATCGTGGCAGAGGAGGGGGACAGAGGGTAGAGAAGGGGGACAGATGGCAGAGGAGGAGGACAGATAGCAGAGGAGGAGGACAGATAGCAGAGGAGGGGGACAGAGTGCAGAGGAGAGGGACAGAGAGCAGAGGAGGGGGACAGATGGCAGAGGAGGGGCACAGAGGGCAGAGGAGGGGGACAGATGGCAGAGGAGGAGGACAGAGAGCAGAGGAGGGGGACAGATGGCAGAGGAGAGGGGCAGAGAGCAGAGGTGGGGGACAGAGGGCAGAGGAGGGAGACAGAGGGCAGAGAAGGGAGACAGAGGGCAGAGGAGGGGGACAGATGGCAGAGGAGGGGGACAGAGAGCAGAGGAGGGGGACAGATGGCAGAGGAGGGGGACAGAGGGCAGAGGAGGGGGACAGAGGGCAGAGGAGGGGCACAGAGGGCAGAGGAGGGGGACAGATGGCAGAGGAGGGGGACAGAGTGCAGAGGAGGGGGACAGAGTGCAGAGGAGGGGGACAGATGGCAGAGGAGGGGCACAGAGGGCAGAGGAGGAGGACAGAGAGCAGAGGAGGGGGACAGATGGCAGAGGAGAGGTGCAGAGAGCAGAGGAGGGGGACAGAGGGCAGAGGAGGGGGACAGAGGGCAGAGAAGGGAGACAGAGGGCAGAGAAGGGGGACAGAGGGCAGAGGAGGGGGACAGATGGCAGAGGAGGGGGACAGAGAGCAGAGGAGGGGGACAGATGGCAGAGGAGGGGGACAGATGGCAGAGGAGGGGGACAGAGTGCAGAGGAGGGGGACAGAGAGCAGAGGAGGGGGACAGATGGCAGAGGGAGGGGCACAGAGGGCAGAGGAGGGGGACAGAGGGCAGAGGAGGAGGACAGAGAGCAGAGGAGGGGGACAGATGGCAGAGGAGAGGGGCAGAGAGCAGAGGAGGGGGACAGTGGGCAGAGGAGGGAGACAGAGGGCAGAGGAGGGGGACAGAGGGCAGAGGAGGGGGACAGATGGCAGAGGAGGGGGACAGAGGGCAGAGGAGGGGGACAGATGGCAGAGGAGGGGAACAGAGGGCAGAGGAGGGGGACAGATGGCAGAGGAGGAGGACAGATGGCAGAGGAGGGGGACAGAGTGCAGAGGAGGGGGACAGAGAGCAGAGGAGGGGGACAGATGGCAGAGGAGGGGCACAGAGGGCAGAGGAGGGGGACAGATGGCAGAGGAGGAGGACAGAGAGCAGAGGAGGGGGACAGATGGCAGAGGAGAGGGGCAGAGAGCAGAGGAGGGGGACAGAGGGCAGAGGAGGGAGACAGAGGGCAGAGAAGGGGGACAGAGGGCAGAGGAGGGGGACAGATGGCAGAGGAGGGGGACAGAGAGCAGAGGAGGGGGACAGATGGCAGAGGAGGGGGACAGATGGCAGAGGAGGGGGACAGAGGGCAGAGGAGGGGGACAGATGGCAGAGGAGGGGCACAGAGGGCAGAGGAGGGGGACAGATTGCAGAGGAGGGGGACAGAGAGCAGAGGAGGGGGACAGATGGCAGAGGAGGGGCACAGAGGGCAGAGGAGGGGGCAGATGGTAGAGGAGGAGGACAGAGGGCAGAGGAGGGGGACAGATGGCAGAGGAGGAGGACAGAGAGCAGAGGAGGGGGACAGATGGCAGAGGAGAGGGGCAGAGAGCAGAGGAGGGGGACAGAGGGCAGAGGAGGGAGACAGAGGGCAGAGGAGGTGGACAGAGGGCAGAGGAGGGGGGACATATGGCAGAGGAGGGGGACAGAGAGCAGAGGAGGGGGACAGATGGCAGAGGAGGGGCACAGAGGGCAGAGGAGGGGGACAGATGGCAGAGGAGGGGGACAGAGTGCAGAGGAGGGGGACAGAGAGCAGAGGAGGGGGACAGATGGCAGAGGAGGGGCACAGAGGGCAGAGGAGGGGGACAGATGGCAGAGGAGGGGCACAGAGGGCAGAGGAGGGGGACAGATTGCAGAGGAGGGGGGACAGAGAGCAGAGGAGGGGGACAGATGGCAGAGGAGGGGCACAGAGGGCAGAGGAGGGGGCAGATGGTAGAGGAGGAGGACAGAGGGCAGAGGAGGGGGACAGATGGCAGAGGAGGAGGACAGAGAGCAGAGGAGGGGGACAGATGGCAGAGGAGAGGGGCAGAGAGCAGAGGAGGGGGACAGAGGGCAGAGGAGGGAGACAGAGGGCAGAGGAGGTGGACAGAGGGCAGAGGAGGGGGACATATGGCAGAGGAGGGGGACAGAGAGCAGAGGAGGGGGACAGATGGCAGAGGAGGGGCACAGAGGGCAGAGGAGGGGGACAGATGGCAGAGGAGGGGGACAGAGTGCAGAGGAGGGGGACAGAGAGCAGAGGAGGGGGACAGATGGCAGAGGAGGGGCACAGAGGGCAGAGGAGGGGGACAGATGGCAGAGGAGGAGGACAGAGAGCAGAGGAGGGGGACAGATGGCAGAGGAGAGGGGTAGAGAGCAGAGGAGGGGGACAGTGGGCAGAGGAGGGAGACAGAGGGCAGAGGAGGGGGACAGATGGCAGAGGAGGGGGACAGAGTGCAGAGGAGGGGGACAGAGAGCAGAGGAGGGGGACAGATGGCAGAGGAGGGGGACAGAGGGCAGAGGAGGGGGACAGATGGCAGAGGAGGGGCACAGAGGGCAGAGGAGGGGGACAGATGGCAGAGGAGGGGCACAGTGGGCAGAGGAGGGGGACAGATGGCAGAGGAGGAGGACAGAGAGCAGAGGAGGGGGACAGATGGCAGAGGAGAGGGGCAGAGAGCAGAGGAGGGGGACAGAGGGCAGAGGAGGGAGACAGAGGGCAGAGGAGGTGGACAGAGGGCAGAGGAGGGGGACATATGGCAGAGGAGGGGGACAGAGAGCAGAGGAGGGGGACAGATGGCAGAGGAGGGGCACAGAGGGCAGAAGGAGGGGGACAGATGGCAGAGGAGGGGGACAGAGTGCAGAGGAGGGGGATAGAGAGCAGAGGAGGGGGACAGAGAGCAGAGGAGGGGGACAGATGGCAGAGGAGGGGCACAGAGGGCAGAGGAGGGGGACAGATGGCAGAGGAGGAGGACAGAGAGCAGAGGAGGGGGACAGATGGCAGAGGAGAGGGGCAGAGAGCAGAGGAGGGGGACAGAGGGCAGAGGAGGGAGACAGAGGGCAGAGAAGGGGGACAGAGGGCAGAGGAGGGGGACAGATGGCAGAGGAGGGGGACAGAGAGCAGAGGAGGGGGACAGATGAGAGAGGAGGGGGACAGATGGCAGAGGAGGGGGACAGAGTGCAGAGGAGGGGGACAGAGAGCAGAGGAGAGGGACAGATGGCAGAGGAGGGGCACAGAGGGCAGAGGAGGGGGACAGATGGCAGAGGAGGAGGACAGAGAGCAGAGGAGGGGGACAGATGGCAGAGGAGAGGGGCAGAGAGCAGAGGAGGGGGACAGTGGGCAGAGGAGGGAGACAGAGGGCAGAGGAGGGGGACAGAGGGCAGAGGAGGGGGACAGATGGCAGAGGAGAGGGACAGAGGGCAGAGGAGGGGGACAGATGGCAGAGGAGGGGCACAGAGGGCAGAGGAGGGGGACAGATGGCAGAGGAGGAGGACAGATGGCAGAGGAGGGGGACAGAGTGCAGAGGAGGGGGACAGAGAGCAGAGGAGGGGGACAGATGGCAGAGGAGGGGCACAGAGGGCAGAGGAGGGGGACAGATGGCCGAGGAGGAGGACAGAGAGCAGAGGAGGGGGACAGATGGCAGAGGAGAGGGGCAGAGAGCAGAGGAGGGGGACAGAGGGCAGAGGAGGGAGACAGAGGGCAGAGAAGGGGGACAGAGGGCAGAGGAGGGGGACAGATGGCAGAGGAGGGGGACAGAGAGCAGAGGAGGGGGACAGATGGCAGAGGAGGGGGACAGATGGCAGAGGAGGGGGACAGAGGGCAGAGGAGGGGGAGAGATGGCAGAGGAGGGGCACAGAGGGCAGAGGAGGGGGACAGATTGCAGAGGAGGGGGACAGAGAGCAGAGGAGGGGGACAGATGGCAGAGGAGGGGCACAGAGGGCAGAGGAGGGGGGCAGATGGTAGAGGAGGAAGACAGAGGGCAGAGGAGGGGGACAGATGGCAGAGGAGGGGGACAGAGTGCAGAGGAGGGGGACAGAGAGCAGAGGAGGGGGACAGATGGCAGAGGAGAGGGGCAGAGAGCAGAGGAGGGGGACAGAGGGCAGAGGAGGGGGACAGAGTGCAGAGGAGGGGGACAGATGGCAGAGGAGGGGCACAGTTGTCAGAGGATTGGCACAGTGGGCAGAGGAGGGGGACAGATGGCAGAGGAGGAGGACAGAGAGCAGAGGAGGGGGACAGATGGCAGAGGAGAGGGGCAGAGAGCAGAGGAGGGGGACAGAGGACAGAGGAGGGAGACAGAGGGCAGAGGAGGTGGACAGAGGGCAGAGGAGGGGGACATATGGCAGAGGAGGGGGACAGAGAGCAGAGGAGGGGGACAGATGGCAGAGGAGGGGAACAGAGGGCAGAGGAGGGGGACAGATGGCAGAGGAGGGGGACAGAGTGCAGAGGAGGGGGACAGAGAGCAGAGGAGGAGGACAGATGGCAGAGGAGGGGCACAGAGGGCAGAGGAGGGGGACAGATGGCAGAGGAGGAGGACAGAGAGCAGAGGAGGGGGACAGATGGCAGAGGAGAGGGGCAGAGAGCAGAGGAGGGGGACAGTGGGCAGAGGAGGGAGACAGAGGGCAGAGGAGGGGGACAGAGGGCAGAGGAGGGGGACAGATGGCAGAGGAGGGGGACAGATGGCAGAGGAGGGGGACAGAGGGCAGAGGAGGGGGACAGATGGCAGAGGAGGGGCACAGAGGGCAGAGGAGGGGGACAGATTGTAGAGGAGGGGGACAGAGAGCAGAGGAGGGGGACAGATGGCAGAGGAGGGGCACAGAGGGCAGAGGAGGGGGGCAGATGGTAGAGGAGGAAGACAGAGGGCAGAGGAGGGGGACAGATGGCAGAGGAGGGGGACAAAGTGCAGAGGAGGGGGACAGAGAGCAGAGGAGGGGGACAGATGGCAGAGGAGAGGGGCAGAGAGCAGAGGAGGGGGACAGAGGGCAGAGGAGGGGGACAGAGTGCAGAGGAGGGGGACAGATGGCAGAGGAGGGGCACAGTGGGCAGAGGAGGGGGACAGATGGCAGAGGAGGAGGACAGAGAGCAGAGGAGGGGGACAGATGGCAGAGGAGAGGGGCAGAGAGCAGAGGAGGGGGACAGAGGGCAGAGGAGGGAGACAGAGGGCAGAGGAGGTGGACAGAGGGCAGAGGAGGGGGACATATGGCAGAGGAGGGGGACAGAGAGCAGAGGAGGGGGACAGAGGGCAGAGGAGGGGGGCAGGTGGCAGAGGAGGGGGACAGAGTGCAGAGGAGGGGGACAGAGAGCAGAGGAGGGGGACAGATGGCAGAGGAGGGGCACAGAGGGCAGAGGAGGGGGACAGATGGCAGAGGAGGAGGACAGAGAGCAGAGGAGGGGGACAGATGGCAGAGGAGAGGGGCAGAGAGCAGAGGAGGGGGACAGTGGGCAGAGGAGGGAGACAGAGGGCAGAGGAGGGGGACAGAGGGCAGAGGAGGGGGACAGAGGGCAGAGGAGGGGGACAGATGGCAGAGGAGGGGGACAGAGGGCAGAGGAGGGGGACAGATGGCAGAGGAGGGGCACTGAGGGCAGAGGAGGGGGACAGATGGCAGAGGAGGAGGACAGATGGCAGAGGAGGGGGACAGAGTGCAGAGGAGGGGGACAGAGAGCAGAGGAGGGGGACAGATGGCAGAGGAGGGGCACAGAGGGCAGAGGAGGGGGACAGATGGCAGAGGAGGAGGACAGAGAGCAGAGGAGGGGGACAGGTGGCAGAGGAGAGGGGCAGAGAGCAGAGGAGGGGGACAGATGGCAGAGGAGGGGTACAGAGGGCAGAGGAGGGGGACAGATTGCAGAGGAGGGGGACAGAGAGCAGAGGAGGGGGACAGATGGCAGAGGAGGGGGACAGAGAGCAGAGGAGGGGGACAGATGGCAGAGGAGGGGGACAGAGGGCAGAGGAGGGGGACAGATGGCAGAGGAGGGGCACAGAGGGCAGAGGAGGGGGACAGATTGCAGAGAAGGGGGACAGAGAGCAGAGGAGGGGGACAGATGGCAGAGGAGGGGCACAGAGGGCAGAGGAAGGGGGCAGATGGTAGAGGAGGAGGACAGAGGGCAGAGGAGGGGGACAGATGGCAGAGGAGGGGGACAGAGTGCAGAGGAGGGGGACAGAGAGCAGAGGAGGGGGACAGATGGCAGAGGAGAGGGGCAGAGAGCAGAGGAGGGGGACAGAGGGCAGAGGAGGGAGACAGAGGGCAGAGGAGGGGAACAGAGAGCAGAGGAGGGGGACAGATGGCAGAGGAGGGGGACAGAAGGCAGAGGAGGGGGACAGATGGCAGAGGAGGGGCACAGAGGGCAGAGGAGGGGGACAGATGGCAGAGGAGGGGGACAGAGTGCAGAGGAGGGGGACAGAGGGCAGAGGAGGGGGACAGAGGGCAGAGGAGGGGGACAGATGGCAGAGGAGGGGGACAGAGAGCAGAGGAGGGGGACAGATGGCAGAGGACGGGGACAGAGGGCAGAGGAGGGGGACAGATGGCAGAGGAGGGGCACAGAGGGCAGAGGAGAGGGACAGATTACAGAGGAGGGGGACAGAGAGCAGAGGAGGGGGAGAGATGGCAGAGGAGGGGGACAGATGGCAGAGGAGGGGGACAGAGTGCAGAGGAGGGAGACAGAGAGCAGAGGAGGGGGACAGATGGCAAAGGAGGGACACAGAGGGCAGAGGAGGGGAACACAGAGCAGAGGAGGGGGACAGAGGGCAGAGGAGGGGGACAGATGGCAGAGGAGGGGGACAGAGAGCAGAGGAGGGGGACAGAGGGCAGAGGAGGGGGACAGAGGGCAGAGCAGGGGGACAGGGCAGAGGAGGGGGACAGAGGGCAGAGGAGGGGGACAGAGGGCAGAGGAGGGGAACAGATGGCAGAGGAGGGGGACAGAGAGCAGAGGAGGGGGACAGAGGGCAGAGGAGGGGGACAGCGTGAGAGAGGGCAGAGGAGGGTGACAGAGTGCAGAGGAGGGGGACAGCATGAGAGGGCAGAGGAGGGTGACAGCGTGAGAGAGGGCAGAGGAGGGTGACAGAGGGCAGAGGAGGGGGACAGCGTGACAGAGGGCAGAGGAGGGGACAGCATGACAGAAGGCAGAGGGGGCAACGTGACAGAGGGCAGTGTGTCTGGATGCAGAGGGGGCAGTGTGCCTGGATGCAGAGGGGGCAGTGTGCCTGGTTGCAGAGGGGGCAGTGTGCCTGGTTGCAGAGGGGGCAGTGTGCCTGGTTGCAGAGGGGGCAGTGTGCCTGGATGCGGAGGGGGCAGAGTGTCTGGATGCAGAGAGGCATTTTTGCATACAACTAAATAAGTATTTCTGTTGTGACCTAAATATTTATTACAATTTTTTGACCCAACTACTTCTAAAACAGGACTGCTCAGTAATTATTCTGGAGGGGTGCCTTGAAAAAATTTGGAGACTCTAAGGGTGCCGCGAACTGCAAAAGTTTAGGAACCACTGCTGTAGTTCATAAATGTTACCATGGGGAGCTGTGGAGAGCAGCATCTTACATTTACTATGTACATGCAGCAGTTCACACCATTGTAAGTGCAACAGAGATGGTGAGATATCTAGCAAATATTTTTACTTTTCCAACCATAAAGAAAAAAAATGTTAAATATATAAAGGATTAAAAACAAATCTGACAAAAAATGAATAATGCTAAAATAAACCAGAAATTCCCAGTAGTAATTATTAAACAAGTAGGATATATAAACCTAGTTTCACAAGGAGGTGTATTAGACACCACAGTATTGCTGTGTATCAAGACCCTCACATAACAATTTTGTGTTACTGGGGACATACTCCATCCATTATCTTACTCTCAGTTTGTGACTACTTGCTTGTCTCTCTTACCCTCCTACCATTATGAGTCTGCAACTGTCATAAGCACTGTCATCAGAAATTGTGGGGCCCATATGAAAGAAACCCACGATGTATAGCGTAGAGCATACTACAGCAACCTCATATTATGCAACATAGTAGTACGCCCAGTTCATATTATGCCACACATTAGTGCCCCAGTTCATATTATGCCACACAGTAGTGCCCCAGTTCATATTATGCCACACAGTAGTTTCACAGTTCATATTATGCCACATAGTAGTGCCACAGTTCATATTATGCCACATAGTAGTGTCACAGTTCATATTATGCCACACAGTAAAAACAGTTACAAAGCATCAATGAAATAACAATGTATTAAATTACTTTCAGAATGAACATAAGTATGACCAAAAATAAAATGCATGTCCGATAATGGTGTGTGAAACCATTTAACGAGATAAGTATACTATATCATAGAGTCTGTCAAATGTATAACATACCTGGATATGTAGCTGATGCTCATCAGCATATTTGCCAAGTTCATTCAGCAATTTTTCAGTACAGGATATTCCAAACCGAGGAGTTACAATGGGTTTAACTCTTTCATACTAAGAAAATGAAAAATATTACATTTTTAAGTTGTTTACATATGGTATGGCAAACTATGTAGAACAAATGTATGTGTGAAATCATTCCTTTTTTGTGCCACACACAGGCTAGGCAGAAAGGATATGAGAGGACTCTAAAAATCACTTTAATTAAAATATCTGTAGCATGTATAACAAGATAAATATATATTACATATATTGAAAGCTTAAACCTTGTACTGTTACTCTTATAACAGTATTAAGTGATAAGCTATTGCTAGACCTAAACAATAGTATGTTCCAAACAAGATCAATGTGTTATTTATCTTTATCTGTGTACAATCATGGCCAAAGGTTTTGAGAATGACACAAATAATATTTTTCACAAAGTCTACTGCCAAAAGGTCATGAAGAGTGATCAGATGAATTGCAATTAATTTAAAAGTCCCTCTTGGCCATGACAATGAACTTTTATCCCCCAAACAACATTTCAGCCATGACACAAAAGGACCAACTGACATCAGGTTGTTGATTTGCACGTTAACACAGGTAAGAGTGTTGACAAGGACAAGGCTGGAGATCACTCTGCCATGCTGATTGAGTTAGAATAACAGACTGGAAGCTTTAAAAAGAGGGTGGTGCTTAAAATCATTCTTCTTCCTCTGTTAATCATGGTTTTCTGCAAGGAAACGTGTGCAATCATTGCTTTGCACAAAAAGGGCTTCACAGGCAAGGATATTGCTACTAGTAAGATTGCACCTAAATCAACCATTTATCGGATCATCAAGAACTTCAAGGAGAGAGGTTCAATAGTTGTGAATAAAGCTTCAGGGCGCCCAAGAGCGTCCAGCAAGAGCCAGGAACGTCTCCTAAAGTTGATTCAGCTGCAGGATCAGGGTACCACCAGTGCAGAGCTTGCTCAGGAATGGCAGCAGGCAGGGGTGAGTGCAGCTGCACTCACAGTGAGGCAAAGACTTTTAGAAGATGGCCTGGTGTCAAGAAGGCCAGCAAAGAAGCCACTTCTCTACAGGAAAAAAATCAGTAACAGACTGATATTCTGCAAAATGTAAAGGGATTGGACTAGGGTTAAGCCATTTTCTCTCATGAATCCCCCCTTCAGATTGTTTGGGGCATCTGGAAAAACACTTGTTCGAAGAAGGAAAGGTGAGCGCTACCATCAGTCCTCTGTCATGCCAACAGTAAAGTATCCTCAGACAATTCATGTGTGGGGTTGCTTCTCAGCCAAGGGAGTGGGTTCACTCACAATTTCGCCTAAGAACACAGCCATGAATAAAGAATGATACCAAAACATTCTCCAAAAGCAACTTCTCCCAACCATCCAAAAACAGTTTGGCGACGAACAATGCCTTTTCCAGAATGATGGTGCACCTTGGCATAAGGCAAAAGTGATAACTAAGTGGCTCAGGGATCAAAACATTGAAATTTTGGGTCCATGGTGATGAATCTCCCCAGACCTAATCCCATTGAGAACTTGTGGTCAATCCTCAAGAGGCGGGTGGACAAATAAAAACACACAAATTCTGACAAACTCCAAGCATTGATTAGGCAAGAATGGGCGGCCATCAGTCAGTATGTGGCCCAGAAGTTGATTGACAGCATGCCAGTGTGAATTGTAGAGGTCTTCGAAATGAAGGGTTAACACTGCAAATATTGACTCTTTGTATAAACTTAATGTAATTGTCAATAAAAGCCTTTGACACTTATGAAATGCTTGTAATTTTACTTCAGTATAACATAGCAACATCTGACAAAAAGGTATAACAACAGTGAAGCAGAAAACTTTGTGAAAAATACTTGTGTCATTCTCAAAACTTATGTCCATGACTGCAGAGCATTTGCAGATCATTATTGTAAATTTAACTATTTTAAACAATATGATAACTAAAATGTCTTAGGAAAATAACTTTGTTTCAATATTCCATTTTTTAAGTTGTATACTCACTTTTTTATTTTTCAGGACTTCAACAAATCTAGAAAATAATAAAACACACTATAAAGAAGTGCAATTTATTTTCAAGCTATTTTCAATTGTTTGTAAGCATTCATAATAATAATGTCCAGGAAGTATTATTTACTTAATTATAGGTATGATAGCTAAGCTAAACTAAATAATGAATCATTGAAGGAACATGTGCATTTAATTTCCACATTTTGTGCAATTATTTTGTTGTTGCTTTTTAATAGGGAGTATTAACGAGTGAAAACATATTTACAATCAGACTAAAACGTTCTGTCAAATTTGATGTCAAAGGAAGATTGTCGAATAATAACTCTCAAATTAGTTTATTCAGTGGAATAACAGCATTAAAATCACGTTCACCAATTCTATGGAGGCCTAATATAATGAGAAAGTGGTTTGGTAGCTGTTCTTTGAAATATATATATATATATATATATATATATATATATATATATATATATATAGCAGGTATCCAGTGCACCAAAAGAATAGTCTTAGATGTTCATTAGATAAAATATCAGTCAAGCAAGATGGTAAATACAGACAGCCGGATTCCTTATAGCACTAGCGGTATAGAGACCGCGCGTCTTCCCTCTGTTAACCCGATCTCCACAGGTACAGAATCATCTACAAACCAAACAAGAGAGGGGCGCTTCCATAGTGCATTAGAAGTTTTCTTGTTAAAAAGCACATAAAATAAGCCAAGCACGACTTGCCAGTTCGTAACTCGAGGCCGGGTATTGATCCAATCCTCTACACATTTCGTTATAACAACTTCCTTCTGACGAAGTTGTTATAACGAAACGCGTAGAGGATTGGATCAATACCCGGCTTCGAGTTACGAACTGGTAAGTCGTGCTTGCCTTATTTTATGTGCTTTTTAACAAGAAAACTTCTGGTACGTGTGATTGTAAAATAATTTTTTACCATTAAAGTCTTATAATGCACTATGGAAGCGCCCCTCTCTTGTTTGATTTGTGTATATATATATATATATATATATATATGTACATATATATGTATAGCAATTAAACATGAGGCTTGTGTTTAATAGATTGTAAGCTTGCGAGCAGGGCCCACTTACCTCTCTGTCTGTCTGCATTACCCAGTATTTTGTTACTGTATTTGTTCCCAAATGTAAATTGCTACAGAATATGCTGACACTATATAAATAAATGTTGATGTTGATGATGATAATGATGATGCTTATACAGGATACAGTTTGGTTTCTGTTTGAAAAATAAGCCACGTGATTGTCTTTTCTTTTACATTTTTATATGAAATGTTTTTTTCAATATTTTTTAAGTCATTTTAAGTAATTCTGTGAAGCACTAATCATGATCAGACAGCTGTTACTGATGGAATTGACTAGTATTCTATGTATAGAGTGGTCTGAAGGAAAGCACATAACAACCCTCTGATGAAGTTGCAACATTAGAGATGAAATCTATAGGGCTTCCTACATTGGGGGGATTATTAATAAAGCACAGACACTCAGCCATTGCATTTTGTGTGTTCTACATCTAAACTGTGCAGCCTACATTGTTGCTGATCTACACTACAGGGAATGACGGACTGAGCTTGTGAAGACAACCTTCTAGCTGACAGTATACACTTCGCTAAAAGTCTTCATGTTCCAGATTGACCTGTTTCTCAAGTGCTCAATAGAGATGTAAACAGAGGGGAACATTTGTTCCCTAGGAACTGCCTTTACAGAAGAATCAACCACAATCTATGGGACGGTATTGTGCTCCTAAATTACATTTTGGTAAATGCTGTTAAGTCTAAAGACGACCAGTCAAGCTGCATATAATTGTTGTGACTCTCCTAGAGCCTCATATAAGATTGATTTTTTGATTGATTTTTCTATTTTAATGATTATACTGTATTTAGTTTCCTTATCAAAGGTAAGTAGATCTTTGTATTTTATCAAGTGGTTATCCTTGAACCGCTCATACACTCAGGTGGATGATAAAATGGACTGAATGACATGGATGAATTCCATTTAGACTGATTGTAGACATCTGTCGACTAGATTTTAAGGTACTGCCAGTCAATATCTGAATTACCTTAATAAGGGGCATATTCAATTGTTGGCGTTACAGCCTAAAGTAACGCGCCCCGCGCACTATTACCGTCATTACGGTAATAGTTTGCGTAAATACCGTTATTACGGTACCTTTCCCGCTAGATTTCAGTCTTGGCTCAGGGAGCTGCAAGCTGAAATCCGGCTTATTTTTACCGTAATAACGATAATACTTTTTCCGCGGTGGAAAAAGTAAATAATTGAATATGCCCCTAAGACTGTGATCAGCATTGCTGGCAATTTTCCACTAGCACAGGCAGCGAATTGTGGCTGATTGGTCTCATTTGCTTTCAAATTAGATAGCTATACAATTAAATTTATTGTATGTGAGACTTGATTTTAGGTACATAAAATGGAGTAGTGAATCACCTTATGTATCTGAAAATACACTTTTTGTTATGCAATAAGCAATTACTTTTATCCAACCTTTTAGTTTCTCTGATCGACTCTTCGGTACTTTCGATATATTTTGGATATGTATTATTTCTATCCATGCAAACTTTACCAATAAACGCTCTTTGACCATACTGACCTGTGGGATAAAAAAAAAAGAAGTATTTTAAGTTACAAAGGATTATAGCAGTACTGCGCATACAATCTATGTGATGTGCTTAACATATATATTTATTTTATATATGTCCTGCTACAAGAGCCTGGGCAACCTGTGTTCGCATCCAAGTCAACAGATGCCAACAAGCCCCTGCACTTTATAGTGAGAGCAGTGTCCAATTGATTTCTCCTTCACATTATTAGATGTAATGTTAGTTGGATCAGCTGCTATAAGACCAGTTATATTTGATATCATAGTTTTTGTGATATGGGAGATCTGATATATACCTCCCACGCTCTATCAAAGGATACATCACCTTAGGGAAATCCTTGGGACTTAGTGAGAACACTGGGTTGAATTACACCCTGTATTGCTTCAAAGCACCCAGACACGCTGGTTTTCTGTGAATGCTCCAGTCCATTGATTCATCCTCCCTTTGCCCTACTTATGCCCTACTTATTCCTAACAATAAAAACAACTATCTTCCATCTAAATGTTGAACTAAAATCTGTGTGTCTGTGTACTGAAATCCCAAAGGAGGCAGCTAAATATCTATACTTCTAGGTACATGATATAAATAGAACATGGTAACAGTTGACTAGTAACCTGATAAGTAGAAGTTGTTGGGGAGGTTTTATTGACCTTCTTTATGCTATTAACTGGGAAGAGATTTGGCAATTTGTTTTTTCTCTTTTCACAAAACCAGGCTGCATTATGCAAAGGGGTGTTATTTATATTGTAGATACTCCATTAAAAAACTGGGTTACTTTAACATTAATCATTTATGGAGAAACTATCCTATTGTGAGAAGATTATCACACCTCGTTTAGCAGAAGAGCTCTAGGATGAGATAAGATGAAGGTATTTCGGGGAAGAAAAAGCACATAATGTATCTTTACTAAATGGTGAGCTATGCAATCAGCCTTATTAACACCATCATAGAACTGGGTAAGGTACTATAAAAGGAACATAATATACAGACATATGTTAATATTTAGCTTACGCGAATACAAAGAGAATATACAAAATATAGAGTTAGAGTTCATTTAAATTTATTAGATAATTTTACATATTAGATTAAGTCAGCAGTAGAAGTTACAAATCATAGGTGTCCAGGGCCTCCTTATCATTGCTGTAGCAATTCTTTCTGTTTTACAGCCAGAAAAGAAGATCTTGCTCCCTGCCAAGTGACGACATGCCTCTGTCTTAAATTAGGGTAATACTAGCCAAACAGGCCAGGTTGAGTCTAATAAACGGCATTCTGCCATGTTAATTTTGTGAAAGGGGGGGGCATGGTGTTTGAGGGGCTACATTTTAAAATGTATTACAGTTATTAAGCTGAAATTTGGCATGTCAATGTAGAACTGCCCATGAGTGCCGCATGCCAAATTTCAGAAAAAAAGAATAAAAATTTACAAATTAGGGATAATCTAAAGTTGAAAATCTCGCCGTTTTTTTACTTCCTGTTTTGCAAAAAGTCTCTGTTTTTCCGTTTTTTTGAGGAGTGAAGGAGCCTTTTCCGGAAGCGAGGAGGAAAAAAAGTCTTGCTTGGGATAGGATGAGAAGACAGCAATGAGGAGAGAGGACATCTGGGATCCAAAATGGGATGTTCAAAAGATTGATCGGCATCTTGGGTGGAATCAAATGCCTGGGAGAGAGCATCTGTCTTTTCTTTCATATGGCCAGGTTTGTAAGTTACACGGAGGACAAAGCAAGATAATAATGTCAAGCGAGCCTGGCGCGGATTAAGGCACTGGGCCGACTGTAGGTACAGGAGATTTTTGTAAAGATGGTGACTGGATATCGGGCTCCTTCAAGAAGATAATGCCATTCTGAGCAAGTCATCTTCATGGCCAATAGCTATTTATCCCTAATCCCCAATGGTATAGTTACGCTCTGCGAGTAAGAACTTGTGGGAATAGAAAGTACAAGGTAGGAGTTTATTTGAGATGGATCTTTGCAAGAGAACCAATCCCACACCTACAGTGGAGGCATCAACCTCTAAGAATAAAGGTATGGAGGCATTCGGTTGTCTGAGAATTGGAGCCGAGGAAAACGCTTCCTTAAGAAAAGTGAAAGCCTCCAGCACCTCTGGGGACCAAAACTTGGTGTAAGCTCCCTTTCGAGTAAGGGCAGAAATGGGATTTATCTTGGTGGAATAATTCTGATAGAACTGTTTACAATAATTTGCAAAGCCCAAAAAATGCAGAAATGAGACCGGATGGAAGCGGCCAGTCCAAGATAGCTCAAATCTTCTCGGGGTCCATTTGTAGACCAGAGCCTGAGGAGATGTATCCAAGGAATGGAATAGAAGGAGCTTCAAAGGAACATTTCTGCAGTTTGCAAAAATACTGGTTCTTACGGAGTATGGAAAGGACCGCTGAGACATGGAGACGGTGATAGACAACATCTTGAGAAAAAATAAGAATGTCATTGAGGTATACTACTACACAAGAGTAGAGCAGATCCCTGAAGATCTCGTTGACAAAACTCTGAAAGACAGCGGGGGCATTACAGAGTCCGAAGCACATTACGAGATACTCATAGTGACCATCGCTGTGTTAAAGGCGGTCTTACCACTCATCGACAGCTTGAATTCTGATGAGATTGTAAGCAGGTCTAATTTGGTGAAAATCTTGGCTCCTTTAATGCAATCAAAAAGTTTAGTAATCAATGGGATGGGATAGTGATCCTTTATGGTAATCAAATTCAACCCGCAGTAAACAATGCAGGGACGCAGGGACCCATGTTTTTTCGTTGCAAAAAAGAAACCTGCTCCAGTAGGAGAAACAGAGGCTTGAATAAAGCCACGTTGTAGGTTCTTCTGGATGTAATCAGCTATGGCTTGTGTCTCTGGCAGTGTAAGAGGATAAACTTGACCCCAACGGGGAGTCTTGCCTGGAAGAATGTCAATCGGGCAATCCCAAGGGCGATAGGATGGTAGAAGCTCTGAGCGGCCTTTATCAAATATAAGAGGTTTAATCCGAGGCAAGCAACGTAAATGACAAGAGGGCCCCCAAGCCAGAATTTATGAGGAGTTCCAATCCACATGCGGAGAGTGAAGTTGGAGCAAAGTTAGTCCCAAGATAAGTGGCATGGTGGTTTGGACCAGCACGAGGAAAGAGATTTGTTCAGAGTTCAGGGCTCTGATTTGAAGTGTGATGGGTTCAGTTTGCAGACGAATAGTCCCATTGGCGAGACGAGAACCGTCAATGGTGGTGATGACGATAGGAACCTTCAAAGGAATTGTAAGCAGGGACCACTGGGAAACCAAGGAGTAAGAAATAAATTATCAGCTGCACCCGAATCCAGCAGAGCAGAGGAGTTATGAGTAAAAGAAGAATTCCGCAAGGAAGCAGGTATGGTACAAATACCCGCAGTATCCCCAGCCTGACCTCTCCAGAGCAGGTTAGGGATTGGCGTTTCCCGATCTTTTGGGACAGGAACTGAGGAAGTGACCAGATTCAGCGCAATATATACATAGGTTATTCCTACGCCTTCTCTCTCGCTCCTTTGGGGTTAAACGTGCCCGACCAAGTTGCATTGGCTCATCAGTAGGAGAGGTGTACTGGAACCAGGGCACCAATTTGACAGTTGGCTGGCGAGAGGGTTCTTTTTCAGCAGATCTTTCTCAGAGACCTACACGGTTGCACAAGGGTATCAAGGTATCCAAGGTGGATGGTAATTCCTGGGAAGCTAAGACATCCTTTACCCAGTCATTATTCCAGTGGGAAAAAAGCATGCGAAATTCAATGACAAATTGTGCTACAGGACGAGTTCCTTAACGGAGCCTAAGAATACTAGCAGCTGCAGAAGAAACGCGTCCGGGCTCATCAAAAATTCTTCAAAAAGTGTATATGAAGGCGGCACAGTCTCTAAGCAGAGGGTCATCCTTCTCCCACAGAGGAGAGGCCGAAGCTAGGACTTGTCCGATTAGCACAAATATTATGTAGGCGACCATCGTCCTTTTTGTGGGAAAATTTTGAGGCTGAAATTAAATTTGAATTGAACATTGCTTCAAGAAACCGCGACAGACCTTGAGGTCTCCGTTGAATTTGATAGGAGTTGGAAGTCGGAGCGAAGAAGTGGACACAGGAGCCTGCGAATGACTAGGTTCAGGAGTAGCCAGGATCGCCGCAGTAGACTGAGCGGCCTGTAAAGTGGCTAGGCGTGCAGCTAGTGCTTGGAGACACTGCAGCAACTGATGCTGCTTGGCTTTTTGTTGTTCCACTCTTTCTACCAGGTGTTGAAGCATATCCTTCACTGAAGGTTACCCAGCGGGATCCACACTTTGGCCGGTTCTCTCTGTCACGATCCGAAACTGAAATATAGAATCCCCAGGTCTGTCTGACTTGGCACTACTCTACCTAGACACGCGTGGAGTCTAACGGGACAGGATGTCTTCACCAGGAACGTCCGCAAGGAAGTATGGGCTTTGCAGCCACTGTCCCACAGGTCGAGGACCACAGGGAGAGCATTAGACAAGAATGTATGGAGAACACAGGAGTAGAAGAAACTCTGCAGCGAGAAAACCACAGAGAGCTGAACAAACTTGAGAAGGAGATAGCTGTGGGTGAGCAGCACTGAACATTTACTGAAGAATCACTGGAACAGTGGACTGAACATGAGGAAGTGATGTCTGAAGATGAGCAGTACTGAACAGCAACCAGGGAATCACTGGAACAGCGAGCTGAACATAAGGAGGTGTTGGTTGTGGATGAGTGGCACTGAATAGCAACCAGGGAATCACTGGAACAGCAAGCTGAACATAAGGAGGTTTTGGTTGTAGATAAGAGGCACTGAATAGCAACCAGGAAATCACTGGAACAGCAAGCTGAAACAGCAGGAGCAAAGTGAGTCACGTCTGTGCACTGTCATGGCTTATCACACAAAGAACAGACACCTGACAGCAGGTTCAGGTGCCTTAAATACCCTGCTAATGAAGAAAGGCACCAGTAGTAAAGAAGAGGAGGTTTTAAAAGAAGATCTGGTCTGCACATGCTCAGACCCAATCCAAGATGGTCTCCGCCATTGGACAGACATGGTGCTCAGCGCCAAAAGGGACCCTTGCGTGGAGCAGGTAAGTGTGCTGGGACCCGAATGCGGGCCTGGCATGTGATAATATGGCCCTACAGAGCCCCGACCTCAACATCATCGAGTCTGTCTGGGATTACATTAAGAGACAGAAGAATTTGAGAAAACCTACATCTACAGAAGAGCTGTGGTTAATTCGCCAAAATGTTTGGAAAAAGCTTCCTGCCGAGTTCCTTCAAAAGCTGTGTGCAAGTGTACCTAGAATAATTGATGCATTGATGTTGTTTTGAAGGCAAAGGCTGGTCACACCAAATATTGATTTTGATTTAGTTTTCTCTTCTGTTCATTCTGTTTGCATTTTGGTAATTGATCAAAATAAACTATTAACACTTATATTTTAGTAAGCATTCTTACTTTGCAGCATTTTTTTTAAATGAATTTAACTGAGTGTATTTACACTTTAAAAGTAATGTTCTTACTTGCCATCTCAGCCAACACAATGGAAGCATCAGTATGGATTGTAGCAAAATAGCAAGCTGTTGTTGTGCCATTTCTCAATGTTCTTTTCTTAAATAAAAATAAATAGATCAATAAGTGATCATTTGTGAGTTCTATTTCATGAAGGGTCATTATTATTATACATTTTCTTTATTGCTATCCTGTGTTAAAAGGTATGTTTAAAAATGTTTTTTTGTAGTACTTTATATTTAAAAATAAGAATAAACTACTGTAGTGCAACCATTTCCAGATAAAAAAAATGGAGATTTGCATGAATTATATTTTTTATTGTTTGTTGTTGCAATTTATTTCACTACTCTAGATCACTACAACTATATTTGAATGTTATGTGGTTTTGCAAAGAACCAATAAGTAGTAACATGTCACTAACTTAATAATATAGGCAATTTTGGAGTATGTTTGTCTACACATGTCACCAAGGGCTAGATTTACTAAACTGCGGGTTTGAAAAAGTGGGGATGTTGCCTATAGCAACCAATCAGATTCTAGCTTTCATATATTTAGTACCTTCTACAAAATGACAGCTAGAATCTGATTTTTTGCTATAGGCAACATCCCCACTTTTTCAAACTCGCAGCTTAGTAAATCTAGCCCCAAGTCTTATTACTTGTGAAATTAATTTAAAAATATAAGCTGATATGAGCTAAAATATTGCTATTTCACAGCGAATAGATAAAAAAACAAAAACTCTTGCTGCTTACTATAATATTTATTTATTACATAGGCATTCTGGATCAAGTAATTTGTATAATAAATCATGTTTTCATAACACAACACCAAGGTTCTGCACTATCACCAAAAATAAACAGATACCTGTCTTCTTGGTTTCACTAGACACTGTAGCTGTTAAAATGTCACTTTGCGCAGACTTTCTGCAGTGAAAGAGAATGGACTCCTCTTTCATTACTGCCTTTTTATATGTTTATTACATAGTGCCTTGTGCACTATGTATTTAGCATCCCACCCCCCAAAAATGTGTTCCCGTGGACACACGAGAGAGCATTTAACATAATGCTTTCTCTAAACATCACAGTCTCTCCCAGCTCTCCATACCTCAAAGCAGGAGGATAGAGGGAGCCTGTCTGGGAGAAATCATGGTGCAGTCTGTACTATATATATTTTGATATCACTCACATAAATGGAATATATTGCATTTAAGAAGACATACCACAACTGTACTGTACAGGTTCCTAGCATTTTCTAGATCTGAATATGTGTCTTCTATTGGAAATGTAGTATGTTTCAACCACTCCAAAAGAGGTCTTTCCATTCCCGATCCTATAAATGAATATTGGGGTGCATGGATGTGGGTATCGACCAGTCCTGGCATAATAAATTCACTGAAATCATAAAAGAATTTACATTAATAAAGCAAAACACACATTCTATTGTTCTGTTAATGTATACATTATCATTGGTTTCAATAAATGTGTTATAAGTGTCTGAAAGGGATACTGTCATTTTTTCCCACTCATAAATGCATTAACTTTACAATTGTTCTGAAGATATCTAACTCATTCATCAGTAATTAATTGTAAATTCCGGTATAGCTTGGCCAGGACCTTGTAAATGTTTTGTTCAGTAGTATTTAAATGTGTAATTCTGTATGAAATTAAACTTCAACATTGTTGCGAAATGAAGAGATCTTTGCCATGTACCATGATAAAGCCATAATGATAATTTACTTTGCTGACATATATTTAAACTACTGCAGGTGGACAAAACTGCAAACGTATGGATTATTGAGGCAACCAAATCTAATGAAAATCTAATGAAACTATGAGCCTACTGTATGTCACCAATATATGATTTAACTTGCCAAGTTCTGTCTGAACAATCGGTTGGCTTGCAGTTAGGTAGACATCAAGGTTATATAAAATGTCAAACGTTTCTGGCCATGGTATGAAAATTTTACATATATCTGTTGAGTTGTTATATTAGAACATCTGAATTGTTAAACGATGTAAAGTAGTCCCAGTTCGACTGAATTATTGGCTATGCCTTATATTAATTTTATCCAATATACATTTACTTAAGTGTTCTCTGGTTTGGACACTAATCTAAGATCAGAAAATAAACAAAATATACAATCTGAAATCTGACCTTTCCATGGCCCTAGTGTATCCTCCCAGTTACGCTTTATGTTTCGTTCCCTTGTTAGGGGATAATTGCAACTCATTCTTTTTTGAAGCTTTTTCTCTGTGTAAAATAGTGTTTTCTTTAAAGTTACATTTTTTATTTGTCTAGGATAGCAACTTTTTCTTGTACAAAAGAACCATACCTCCCATAAATAGCGATTTTTGAAATTGGGATATTTTAGGCCATGTCCCTAAACTATTTAGGTTACTATTGATCTAACAAATTACTTCTGCATGTCATAATGAACACATTAAAACTTCCATATCCCGCTTCAGCCCCAGGAATCAAGAATAACGAAAATCTGGGCTGTTAAAAAATATGCACTTCTTGCTCGACTGATTTCATTAAGTCCAGAATCGCACTATCGCACCGAAGCATTCTTAGGATTTCTTGGCACTAAGTTGTGCCTTGTAACTAACAATGTATCATTTCAATATGTGTGTGGTAGCAAAGTTCTAACATTGTTTTATTTATTTTTTATTAGAATGTATTCAGCATAGCCATTTCTTCCCATTATTACTTAATTATTTAACAAACATGCATTTTTGCTTTGCTTCACATGTACACAAAATGCAAAGGTTGCATTATTTGCAAAATTTTTTGGCCTGTAGGATGTAAAAATAAGAAAGAAAAAGCCTAATTCATACAAATTGACACAGATTATCACACAGCTCACACTCAGCCCTTCAGTCATGATTACACCCAATCATATGAATACCTGTGAAGTCACCATCTATAAGTACACCAAAGGTTTATGGATGCTGAATCTGAAAGTGTCTGTGTCTTGTCACGTAGCTGGGTTGTTTATATTAAGAGAGGTCCGGTGTCTCGTAGTCACAAGATATGATTATCCTGTCCCCTTGTAATGGATCAGCAGGTAATTTAGCTTCTAAGTCCTAAAGGTAAATTTACTAAACTGCGGGTTTTAAAAAGTGGAGATGTTGCCTATAGCAACCAATCAGATTCTAGTTATCATTAATTTAGTACATTCTACAAAATGACAGCTAGAATCTGATTGGTTGCTATAGGCAACATCTCCACTTTTTCAAACCCGCAGTTTTGTAAATCTACCCCTTGATTTAGATTGACACTGGCCGACCAGGGGTGCAGAGTCTAACGAGCTCCACCTTGTTCACCAAAAACCGTCGCAAGGCGGGATGGGCTTAGCTTCCGCGAACTCACAGGTCGTACATGGTTCTGTCACGAGCCGACATGCTGCTTGCAAATGCATGGCTTGCATTTCAGATTGGGTCACGGCTGTCTGACAGCCACAATGTCCCTTCTGGTCAGAGCGCCCCTGTCTCCTAGGCAATGGCTGGGACACTCCTTCTGCCCTGAAGCCACACACGACAAGCAGTCAGACTACCGTGCACGCGTGTACTATTGTCATTAATTAATTAGCAGCCAGATAAGGCTGAAGTCAGTAATAGTTTGCCACTTCTGATTGGTCTTGTTCTGTACACAAGGCAGGGAGGGCTTAGCCTCCCTGTCGGTTATAGCGCCCAGTTTTCTTTTTAGCTGACTTGCTTGTTTCGGTCTCCTGACTCCTGATTGTATAACCGCTGCTGTCCCTTGGCTTGATCTGGACCCTGTTAGTTTGCTGATTGCTCTGACCTCTGGCTAGCTACCTGAATTCTCTTGCTTGCTGCCAGCCTTGACCCTTTGCCTGTTTCTGACCACGTTATTTGTTACTGACCCCCTGACCTAATCCTGTTTCTGACAAACCATTTCCTTCTTGTCTACTGCCTCCTGTTTCCTCGCTGTGGGGATTACTCATGAGCTTACACCAAGCTAGAGTTTAAGACCTGGGGGCATCTGAGTACCTGTGAGCGTGTCAAGCTCTATGGGAATGGCGGCTGTTATAGACAAAGACCTCTATTCCTGGTTCTACAAGCTTATTATTTTAGCCGCTAGTCGTAACAGGTACAGGATCAGGATCAAGTCAGAAAAGTATGAGAACCTGTTGCTCTGACACAGCTATAGTGTCAGAGCGATTTTATATAGTCTAGGACATTTCAATTGACTGACTCCTATTTGCGGTCATGTGATGCAGCCAACACCCGGAAGTGCCAAGCACCCTGCACTGACAGCGGGTGTGAACAGTCAACACTGAAGCGAGTAAGTAATTGTGACACCCCTATGGTTTATGGCACAGCCCAATAATACAAAGAACCCTAATTGTGGTCACCCCCATGCACTATATTTCATGTAGGATAAATATATCAAGGTGTCATCCTTACATACTAGCTTTATAGGGAATATAGAGAAATAACATATCTGTGCATAAATTCATGTGTATTAGCATACAATATTCTTTTTCAGCGATCTCACAGTGATGGGGGGTGAATGTTTAAAATGTTTATCTGATGTAGAAAGCCACTTTCTAGGCTTCCCCAGCAGAACATGCAAAGTACATGAGTTTCCTGTTGTTGTTCTTATTCCTGTTTATTTTAAGAAATTGTATTTCTGTAAGTCAATTTGTTATCCTTTTTACAGATCAGAACACTGACAGAACACTGTATATGACTCTGGCCAAATGATCATCACCATTTGGACACACACCAACTGGGCATATACTTAAACCTCTAGCTATTGGGCACAGGCATTGACCTCTGACAGTTTGTCACAGATACGGTCCTTTGGAAGTTGTCTCAGGGACATCTGGTAGTGCAGTCAATACAAGGACCTGGCTGTGGCACTACAATTGTCTTGAGGAACTCTGGTAGCTCAGTCATTTTGGGGAGCTCTAGTTGAGAAGCAATGAATGGACACTTAGGCAGACAGTCTGCAACTGGATCAGGCCAAGAATGACTTGACACTCGGGCAACTAATTAGCGAGTGGTCACTTGCCCAGTGAGTAAGTGACTGGACACTGAGTCCATTCACCACTGGCATCTGTATAGGACAAGTGGCAGGATCAATAGGAATGAATTCTCTGGTGACCATGGGAGCACACTGAGCTGGGGATGAAACTGAGAATGAGCAACTGAAGGAAGGAAGTAAGGAAGACAAAAAATCCGCAAGTACGACAAGCTGCACTACCTACAGTAAACTGCACTCCCTACATGTGAGGAAAACAGAATCTCCTCCATCAGAACTAGAAACAGAAGGTGGTTGGAGGTCAGTATCCGCTATGGACTTCAATAGTAAATCCCATACTGTTTGATATGAATCATGCATATTTTTTCATTATGACCCCTCTGTGATGCTACAGTCATATGAAGCTGGAAAAGGATCTGGAACCACTGAAATGCTGATCTGAGACATCGGGACTTTACTCTGTGCTCAAGGCTATTGATATTTTAGTGAGTCTGACAAAAACAAGTCCATAGCGGAAGCAAGAAAACTGGCAGCTAAAGAAATAAATACCATTACTTCTTATGTTGTTAATGTAATGTGATACTTTTGTGCAGTGATTTACCTTGGATGATATAATAACAACATTCAACTAGGATTTGAAATTTAGCTGACCTTTAATTTTCAACATACATTGTACATGTGTAACTATTCCCTAATCAGGATTCAACACATTGGTCAGGGTTCGATAAGCCTCTGTCAAGAATGTAGAAATTTTATATATATATTGTATATTGAGATTTTAAGGAAGCCATTGGCTTATACAATGCACGTAGGTAGCACTTCTACGGTTGAGGCTCATTCTTATGCTCATTCTTATGCTCAGGAACTCTAAAGGTTTCCTGCAGAGATCTCACAACTGGTCATGCTCAGAGAAAAGGGGGTGATCCAGACAGGATCCTGAGAGTATGGTACAGTAAGATAAGAGTAACCAGAACAATTATGGTCGTGAACAAGCAGGTTAATAATTGGTAATCAAATAAATATAAGAAAAAAACCTGTTTCTCATGCACAGTAATGTGCACACAATATACTCTTAAATACAGCGCCTGTTGATGTAAGCAAATTCAAAGCCAACCTGGCTATAAAACAGTACATAGAGGAAATGCGTTGACATGACTAAGCAAAGACCCTGTGTCAGGAGCAAGGATGCCAAACCAGGTGATGCTGCTGCGCATAGCATGTTACACTCACATTGCTCATCTGAAGAAGAGTGTATTTGTGGTGCATGTTATACAGTATTTCTTTTCTGGCCCTGAGCTCTCTTGTCCTGGTTACCAATTATACATTGGTGACAATTCAGCAAAAAAGTTGTGCAAAAAGAAAAAAAAAAGCATATCTATATTTCCATTAAGCTTATAATATGAATAAAATTGCAGCTAATATGACCAATTATAAGTAACTATAACAAACAGATGTTTACCTTTTGCCAAATTCTTCAATCTTTTGTTCATCAAATCCCCACTTTTGAGCCAACCTGGTTTGTTCCTGAGCATCTTCAAAGAACAGAATCTAGGGGAAAAAAAGAGATTTGCATAAGGACACAAACACATAATACAATTCACTGGAAATCATTTGTCATGACACAGTATGACTTGCACTAAAAGTGATTGTTGCCAGTTTTCTTTGGTAAAGAAATGTTAACACTTACAAAGGGATAACTAAATCTTACATTTTAAATCTCAACATTTTCCACTGAAACAGTTCCACTCCATGACTTGGCTAAAGAGTCTAATGTGGTAAAAATCTCAGATGACATTGTCAACCAAGCTGCGATAATACTGACCCTGCCTTAATGTGTGTGAATCCATTTTTCCACAGCCCAACACTATTACAGAGTTATACAAGACAGAGGAACACCACCGTGCCAAGAAGATTTTAGTTCAATATAAACATATCTGTCATCTATCATCTCAAGTATATTATTACAAGTTTAGTACCAGAGGTTTTAATTACATTAATGTAGAGGATTCACATGTTGTTGAAGTTATTCTTCCTGCATAGACAAATCGAGAGGGATGGGGGGGTTTGTAGTGCCTAGAAACCCCCCTCTAAGCCTGGTGCACTCTAAAATTGAGGTGGCTGGACCCTGCCCCCGCTTTACACGGCTCTGCTTGAAAGGGGAGAGCTGTGAGCACCTGACAGTAGTGCATGCAGCATTGTCCATGTATATTATGGGGTTAGGAAGAGTTGGAGAGCAGCCAAGCAATGTATAAAATTATAGCCACATCCCCATGCATGCTGGTCACGCCCACTGGCGGCGTTGTGTGGAAACCCCCCTCTACAAATCCTGCATTTGCCCCAGTACTGAATACATTAAATAAAAGTAGTACAAAAGCTGCAAAATGGCTAAAACGGGTCTCAGATATGTTTGTATATCCTCATTTTCCATCCCTTGACTCATTTATATCTTATGTGCTATGAAACATAATTGTTAACTTTTACCGAATGTACTGCCCTTTATTAAAGAGGAGTGGCTGCCATGTGGTTTCCTCTGGCTATTCTAAGTAAAGTTGTTTAAATAAATAATGATTCAGTAATAAATAAAGTGGTGTTTAAAAACTGATGAAAATGCAAATGCCCATAAAAAATGAATCCTCTCTTTTTCTTTTTTTAATTATTTATTTACTTTATTTGTATTGTATAAGGGAAAAGAAAATATACAGTTAACCCAAGACTTTGTCCTTTGTACTTGTACATGGGCAGTGTAATTCCACAAACCTAACATTCATGGGGATATCAAATATGTGTACCAAATATGTGTTTTGTTGTTTATTGGACATGTGACAATCTTATATAACAAATTATTATATAAGCATCTGTAGACTCAAAGAAAGTAGGTCTGTTTCAAAATCACTTTGAGAGTTAACAAATTAATAAATAAAAACCTGTAACAAAATGAATTATATGGTAATTTGGAGGTGCTATTTTATGGCACATCACATGTAAACCAACATTTTAGAAAAGGAATCTATATAAATATGGAAAAACAAAACAATTTGGATGTTGATTTTAGCACTTGGCTGAAATAAAATTTAGTATGCTTGCAACTACATTATAGTTAGTGTGAGTACATTACTTACTGCGATTACATTCGTTAGTGTGAGGACATTTAGATTTAAAAAATATTGGCTTACATTAGAGGTGCCTTTAGATAGCACCTCCAAATTATAGAGTTTGTGGTCAGCATTGGATAGACTTTTACTTAGTACACAAAGAGCAACAATGTTGCTGCAACTTGCACGTTTTATTTCATGTTAAAATCTCAGCTTGATCTCAGTGATTTTTAACTGTAACCTTCTGAATGGAAATATATATTTAAAAAGCGATATAAACAAACACCAAACAATACACGTAAATGTCTTCTTGCTAAAGGGGCAAGCCCCCTGGAACTGCCTGACAATAACATACTGAGTTACATATCCACATCTTCAGACCAAATTTTATACACATGGGGGGAAACAGATACATGCAGCAATGAAGGAAAGTGCAGGCTTATTCCGGCTAGGCCCTGTTATCATTGGTTAGAAGATGGAAATAGAGCAATAGGCATCAGAAGTTTGCCTCTGACTAGTAAATTTGTTTACTGAACATTTAGGGGAACTCTCTGATTCATAATTGAGTCATCCAGAAGGACACTTTGACCTTAGGGACTACTTTCTTTTTCATAGAAACTCAGCTAAACATACAACCTCCAAGTCTTGAGAAGGGCTCCCTTTATTACTTATGTAACACTGTATAGAGGCCTATGGCCTCTCTCTTTGTGGGTGCTTGTATGCAACTACCACCCGGCATTTGTCTCATTCCTGCCAACGTCCTCTAAATAGTAATTGGAGTAGCCTCGCCTTGTGATGTCCTTGCAGCAAGCTGGGGATCACACTAACTAACTACACATTGACATTGCCCTAGGCTCCTAGAGTATCACCCAGCCGCAGTGCTCCGGGTGCCGACAGCCACAGATCTGACAGCTCGGCTGAAGAAAATCAGCCGCATCTTGTGATCTCCCCTATATAATGCAGGGAGGTCACATTATGACAGGCTATCCAATAAGGGAAGTAGGAGGAGAGTGCGTAGTGCGATCTCCCTCCTTCCTCTGCACGGGCTCCAGCTTCTGTGTGAGAGGTGTGACAGGTAAGTAAGGGGCATGTGAGAAGCTGATCAGCATGTAAGAAAATCTGATATCATTTGGGGATATCTGTTAGAATGTGTGAAGGTTTGATTGGCAAGTGTGGAAGTCTGATGGCATGCATGAGGAATGTGGGTAGATCTCATGGCATTTGGGGAGGCTGATGGGCATGTAAGTTCCATGTGGAAAGTCTGATGGCATGTTAGTGTCATGTGTTCAGGTCTGATGGCATGTGGGGACATCTGATGGTAGGTAGAGAGGTCTGATGGGCATTTCTGGGGCATGTGCATAGATTTGATGGCATGTGGCGAGGTCTGATGACATGTGGAAAGGCTGATGTGTATGTAAGGGTAATGTGGGGAGATCTGATGGGAATGTGAAGAGGTCTGTAGGTGATATTGGCTAATTATGACTTTTTTATCCCCACTTCAAAAGTTCCCTCCACAGTGATTGTGGATACAGAAGAACCATGAGCTACTGTGAAGAGACTGTAAGTAACCCTTTGAACCCTCGTCCATTGGACACAGCAGTCAGATAAGTGCTGTGCTGAGTTGATTATTATTCTGAACATTTTGGCAATGTTGGATATCTTCTTTTTCACTTAGCAAGATATTGTAAATTATGTTATATTTTCAATGTATGTGTGATGTGAGTGAGTTCTCTGTACAAATAAATGGTGATGATGATGATGTTCTGTATTCTTTTACAGAAACAGGTTAACCTACTGATAGCCCATAAATTGCAATATCCTTTCACACTTGTCACCACACACAGTTCCACCACACAAAACACGGCTTGGGTATTTGTTATATGACCATCCAGTGAGTGAAGTACATCATTCAGATCCGTCACGAGGAAAAGGACCCAGATGAAGTAATTTCATAGCAAACAGCCGGTACTGTCATGGGCTACTGGCAATATGATTACTTCTCGTAAAGTGGCCTCTGATAGCCAAATTTGTAATCATTCAACAATGTGTCTTTAGTTGCACTATATGCACAGTACTAATTGCTCCAAGGATCCCCATGTATGATATTTGTTAAAGAGTCAGTATGACTGTATATGGTGAGCCTAACCTCAGGGAGTGACTGGTAAGTAATGCTGGACTTTGGAAGGTTATGTGATATGCTGGATAACTGGAGCTGTACAATTTGCTAGACTTTTGAGGACTATGTTTTATCCTAACTAAACAAGAACTATATCATATTCTAGATTGGTAAATGCCAGCCAAATGAATCTGCTACACATAGCATTTTCACCATATCAACACAAATAACTTTTGAATTAAACCTCACACTATTCTACACACAACATGCTAATAGCTTACATTTTGGGATATGCTAAGTATGGTGAGTTCTATGGATTACATTGAAGACTCTCAAGTGAGCAAGTTTGTCCTTTGGTATAAGTCCAGGAAATCCTCTGTAGCTGTGAGATTAAGGAGATGATAGATCGCAAAAGACACTGATATAAATAATTTATGTGTATTTGAATTAAGACACCTCTGGCACCAAAGTCCATCCACTATTACTGCGTTATTTATATCAAGTCTGTGAAATGCCAACATAATAATAAATGTGATCGCCAGTTACCATGGGAGAGCGGAAGAGATGATGGAATAGTTTAGTGCTTTTCCTGGTACATAGCAAATTGGCAAATATTACTATGGTCTTATTTATATGGGATATGTTTGTATATAAATATTACTCAACCAACTGGAAAAAACATTAACATCTTAACACAGTTATTATTAGCTGGAAAACATTCATTCATTCATGAAGAATTTGGACTTATGATGTGCCTGGATTAACACAATAGGTAAAAATAGCTTCAAATAACTGTACTAATGCACTTTGCACCCAGAAGAGGAGTATGTATGAACATAACAAGCTGTATCAGGTTTCTGTGTATGCTGATTTTTTAGAAACTTGACCTGTTATGTCTGGATTAATAAAATAAATAGACACATGTTTTATTCCACTTGGCACCCAAATTAGATGTTTTTATGAAAATAACACAAATCATGTTATAGGGTGATACAGGTTTCTGTAATAATGGGAGTGCTCACACATTCCTTCAGCACTCAGAACTTGCAAAATGCAAATTAAACTGTTGCCAAGATGACTGATTTTCCATGCTTTAGGCCAAATGCCAGTCAATAAAACCTGACAAAATTGTTAGATATCAGTGCTATGAAATGCTGTTTGTTGTTATCTTATCGCTAAGGGGTAACGCCCATTTTTTTCTGCTAACAAATGGAAACACTGAAGTACCCCACCTTCTTAGTGCCGTAAACACTGTTTAGTATGTTGATGTCATGGTATGCAATGATGTGGTGTGGGGAAGTTTAGCCGTCCAATAATGAGCAAAGTAACTTGGGGAATAGTTTAGAATGAAAGTTAAGCCAGAAGCTGGCGAGATAAAGGTTAGTATTATGGCACAAGGTAATGATGCTGTTGGAGGGAGTACAGACAGTGAGGCTCCATTGCCTACTGTACCAGATGTGCCATCAGGAGCACCTACTGACACCAAAAGTCACTGTAGCTTCTGGGATCTATAAAATCTCAGAAGCTAATTTGAGTGACAGTTAATTAAGACACAAATTTGCACTGTTTCAATACCTTCAGTATCTACTGTTAACTTGTCATTAAAATTTAATATAGATTCCTAAGCTACATTTCTTATGCAAGTGCATGAAAATGGATGTTAAAATAAAAATCATTCTTCCAAGACAGAACACATTTGTGTTTTACATTTGTTTAACTTGCGCTGTGCTGCATTGATTTTATTTTATGCCTCTTGTTCTATTTTAGTGCATCTTATGAGTATTTCGTAGTTGATAACTAATATTTTGCCTGTAGAAAGTGTTTACAAATGTATTTACATGTGTTTGGCATGACCAAGTTAACAGCTTAGTGTTTTGTCACAGATGCATTTAGATTGAATGCACTCATAAACACATCTAAGTTTAAAATGCATACAAAAACGCAATGTTACATGAGTTTTTAAAATGAAATACAAATCCCAACTCAAACCCCAGTGTGCAAGTAGAGAAATGACAGGGTCTGAAAAGGGGAATAATTTAATATATTAACAGTGCTTGATTATAGAAAGCCCACCAATCACATTAGCTAGGGTTACATTGAAGTCTTCTTCTTTATGATCAGTGTGCATATTTATCTGTCAAACACCTTCCTGATAATTTTTCAGGTTTATAGCTCCACTAAAAAAAAAATTTTTTTCAATTTTCTTCCTAAAATATTACGCATTTTAACTCATACTTGCCTACTCTCCCAGGAATTTCTGAGAGGCTTCCTCTCGGAAGTGATGGAGGAGGGGCATAATGATGTAATTTTGCATCATTAAGTCCTGCCCCTGCTATGAAATGCTGTGAATTTTAGATCCTGTAGGAGAGGTTTAAAAAGTGGGCATGTATGTTTTAACTTACTTTATGTCTTAAGTTTATCATGGGAGTGAAAGGACATCAGGACAGTTTTTATTACGTGTGTCACTTTTGTGTGTTTGAAAATTTTATTGGATTTGTCAGTGTGCTTAGAAATGTGCGCTCTCGTAAACTGAAACTAGAAAGTGCAAAAGGCGTCCTGTTGAGTGTAGAGAGCAAAACTCTCCTGAGACAACATGGAAAAATAACAAAGGAAAATATATTGGGCGCTACAGACCACTCTTCCAAACAATATTTATCTGAATAAAGGATACGTATACCAGACCAAGAAAAGAGAGAGTGCTGTATACAGATAAAAATTATATTTTTATTACCAAATTATAAAACAATGTTAAATTGATACTGTTGTGTGAATCAGTAGGTGCAGATAAATCACAATGCATTAAAATCACCAGTGTCATAAAATCAGCTGTCGCAAACAGCAATTATTGCACATATAAGTAAATCACTTGTCACATATCTCAAATTGAGGAAATGCAAAGTTCAAAGTCCCTCCAACTGTCAGGATAGACTGTAATACCAGATAACTTCAGGGAACAAACACTTTCCAACTTCTCCTAAACTGACAAAAGATCTAAGCATCAGAACGTTTTAGCATTTGGAAATGGCCACAGCATTAGTATGTCAATATACACAAAGTTCTGGAGAAACGATGCTTATCATTTTAAGTTGCAGTGTCCAGAGAATTAATAAAGAAAGAAGATCCCAAGGTTCAGTTCTATTTCCTCTAGTGACTTTTGACTTGCTTCAGATATTACCAAACCCCAGGGTTTAAAGAAGCATCGCTCCAAATGCAAACACAACAGCGTCACCTGACGGGTTTCTCCACCCATTAGGCAGTTTAATCAGAGGTAACCTCTGACAAGCGATTTATTTATAATTGCTGTTTGTGGACAGCTGATTTTATGACACTGATTTTAATGTATTGTGATTTATCAGACATCTGCTCCTACTGATTCACACAGCGATATCCATTTAACATTGTTTCATATTTTGGTAATAAAAATATAATGTGTATTAGAGTTAGACCATTCTGATTTCACTTGGATTGTTAGTTTGTTTGAAAGGAATTGTGATGCTTAATAATTCTGGGGGGTTTCAGATCTGTAGAAAAATGATAAAGAAGTTTGACAGAGGTCTACAACTATGGTGGGATTTGGAGAACATGGTTATCAGGATGGCTATAATGAGTGTAAAGGTTTCACGAACCTTCCTACTAATTAAGTTATCAGAACCTATTGTTGACAAGAGCTTCACCCTTTCCCTTGGAACCAGATATGTTCACCTGTACTCGATTGTCCCCAGGACTTAATCTCGAGAAGTGATAACTTAACTCAGGTAAGTGAGCACCACAGAAAACTTGACAGTGGGATGCTGAGCAGAGATACGTTATCTATGGCAACAGATTGCAGGATGCACCTGGACCAGATAAGGCAGATATACTGAGTCACAATAGGATTAAGTACCAATCTCCACCAGAATAACTGCTTGGCAGTGTAGTGTTGAGGATGGGTGTAGTACCAGTAGTAGCCTGTGTGGAGTTGGAGCTAGAGAGCAACACAGTGCAAGGGAAGGTGCCAGAGCAAAATCAAGCTGAAAATCTGGAAGGAGAAACACAGCTGACACAGGTGAGTCTGATGGAGCGGATAGTGGGAAATGGTCTCACAGATGGAAAGCAGAGTAACAACAGGAATGGGCCAGTCCAGACAGCGATAGTCGGGGTCACAAGCAAAAGGTCTATCCAGGCAGCAATCACTGCTGCAGCCAAAATGAAAACAGCAATTACCTGCTGTTCCTAAAAAAAAGCCCATCCTTTACTGGGGGCTATAGTTTGCTATAAAAAAGGGAATATGTTCTACTTCCTTATGACAGAATCTGCAAATGTATCTAATACAGCATTCTGCAAGTTTTTGGCTATGGAGAAGATAAGTAAGTTAGGTTAAGGATGATAATGCTAATGAAGGTCAAGGAAATGGCACTGGGTTAATTAACTATACTAACAAGCAGATATA
This sequence comes from Mixophyes fleayi, assembly GCF_038048845.1. Lineage (NCBI taxonomy): Eukaryota > Metazoa > Chordata > Amphibia > Anura > Limnodynastidae > Mixophyes > Mixophyes fleayi. The sequence goes on along the minus strand of NC_134402.1, from coordinate 284,636,664 downwards.
TTTTTGGGGTTGCTATTTGCAGAGGCCAGGTTTCCTGTTTGTAATAGGAATTGGAAGCTGTAAGATTTCTCGATCCATCCTTCCATAGAGAAATTATTTTTTTGACAACCGAATCTCTTCTGGTGGCAGCACTATGTGAAGAGGTTTGTGTTATCCTGTCTGGAAAGAAAAATATGGTTTTGGCTTAGGTATTTGCCAGGGGATGAGAATACTTTATCTTGTTTTTTAATGGAGAAATACATTGAGCTCTCATTAGCTAATCGAGAGGTGTTCTATAGACTCATTGGTCTCTTCAGTGGTCAATATAAGTAAAGTACTTGGAGAATATGCACAAGATACATATATCAGAACCTAGAATATGCGGCTGAATTTAGGTCCCAAAATGGTTGCTGGCGTCTGTTGGTTTTCTTTTAAAATTATGTTTAAAAGGTGAGTGGGTGAGGTACACAGGTTACTGTCAGATCCGCCTGCTCCCATCCCCCTATAACATTGATTTTGTGAATTGTATAGATTAGGCCATTGGCCTACACTGTAGGAGTGATTCTGTTGAATAAATGGTTGGCTAATACTCCAGCACTCCTGTGAGAGCTCCTACAATTGGTTTACTATTTTCAATGTTATGCTTCTCTATTTTACTCATTTTGGCATTGACAGTTTGTGCTGTAACTTTCGCTTCAATGTAGGGAGAATGTGGCTGTGTGGACTTTCAACTTTGTTTAGCGTGTTTGGCAAATGTTTATAGTCGATACACACAAAATTCCCCAGCACATAGCAGTCAGCCAGTAAAAAAGGCTAATAAAAGCTGCCAATGGAACTGAGGTTCCAGTTCAACATATGCTGCCCCCTTCCCCCTCCACATACTCAGTACATCAGGGTGTGTCTTCCAGGGTCGGATTAATAATGGGTCTGATGGAGCTGTAGCTCCAGGCCTCAACACTGAAATAGGTACACAATCAGTGCCTGACATATTTTTTTGTATTAGATGTTGTTTAACATTTTAATTGGCCAGTAGAGTCTCTCTCATGCAGGCCTCACAGTTAGGAGAGATTATGCATGGGTGTGCTAGCTGGATTTCTGGCACAAGGCACCATACAATATTCTGTATACTGCTGCCAGCCTGCCTTGCACAGTAACAAGGCCATCCCCAACTCCCTGATTGGCCCAGCTCCCTGTCACATGGAGTAGGGTCAGCCCCTCCCTCCTACTTGTTGGCTGTTTCCTCCCTTTTCCACACCTCCCCAATGTCTGCACCTTCCCTCCTCCATGTTGGCTGCTTCCTCCTACCTCCACTTCCAATGCTATAGGCAACTCTGTACACATGTGTCTGCTAATGCATGCACTAGAAAAGTATGGGAGGCAGACAGGGGAATCCTACACTTTGCACCTCAGGGTGGACAAAGGTTAATCTTGGATTCTCTCAAAGTAATGTGAGTAAAGAGCTATTAATTTATAAGTGAGGTGATTGGGCAGGGTATGTATTGAAGGGGTTAGTAATGTAATAATTTGGTGAGGTTAGGGGCTATTTATTGCTAAGGTGATGGTAGGGGCTATTCATTTAGTGCTGTGTGCTATTTAATGGTGTTGCCTACTAATTTAGGGTGGGGTGATGGGACTATTATTTAATACTGGGAGGTTATTGAATTTGGAGCTGAGTTGGGGGCATTGAGGCCTATTAATTTAATGAGAGGCTGAGTTGGGAGGAAGGAGTCCAACTTATTAAATGTTTTTGTTTGTTTGTCAGGGGAAAGCGCGATGGCAGTCCCACACAACCACAAATTATGCAGTCGAGTTTCCCGCCTTTGGGAAAATCTCAGTGGTCAGCACACCCAAAGTGCAATGGATGAGCTTCGCCCTGGGAGAACCATCTTCATGATCTCCCCAGCCAGGTTAGTATATTCAATTATCTGTCCCTGTTACATAAAAATCTAAATTGAATCATTGCACTTGCGTTGGCACAATAAGGACATCAGCTACTATTGCCAGATACAACATACAATTGGTATATATTGACTACCATTTGGAAATGTTTTACATGCATTAGGTTGGTGCTCAAGGCACATTTTGCTTACTTCCAAGCAGGGGCTAGTTGGCAAATTTTAGCACGGAGGGCTCAGCTCAGCTCAGCAGTCTTTTAGGAACAATTTAGCCAACTATGGGATCAGCCCACCCCTCAGTCTTCTACTTCCAGGATACAAAAGAAAACTACAGACTGAAAGTACAATTGTTGATGTGGCCTTTCTTAGGTTGCATTTTGTACTTTAGATAAACTTGTTAAAATTTGCATAACATTGACAGTCATTAGATTTTATGCTTATTTTATATATTTTTTTTAACCTTTACACTGTATAGTGTCCTAGTGATATGTTGGTGTTATGATACAAGGTTTCTGATTCCATTTTTTTGGTATGTTATAATAAAGCACACACTGTGGCCTTAAAGGGAACCACATACACGACAACTATAGAGGCAACACTGCAATCATATTAATCTTTTGCGCCTTTGAGAATGTATTACACTATATTAATTTACTGTATCAGCTGATTAGGGTAAATACGCGTGTTTATTAAACATAGATGCTGTTCATTTAACGTCAGGGCTGATTTGGGGTAAAGGATGCCTAGAGTGGTCAATCATTGTTTGGCTTTCCAGGAGGTGAATAGTAACTCTCTGTATTCCAAACAGGACCCTAATAAACCAGGATCCCACCAAGCAACTGAGCTTAAGACACCAGCTGCATCAGGTAGTGAAAGCTGAAATTTTAAGCTCCACACCCATGTGGCCCTTGATCTGGTCCTGTGGACTCCTGAGATAACAGTAACTTGGGATGTGCACCGGCCACTTTTGGTGTCTCGTGTTTTGGGTTTTGGGTTCGGATTTGTTTCGCAAAACACCTGTCGAAAGGTTTTGGTTCGGATTTAAGGTTTTGGATTCGGATTTATTTTGAAAAAAGCATAAAAAGTTCTAAAATCAAGTTTTTGTGCTTATTTTCACTCCTACGCTATTATTAACCTCAATAACATTCAATAACAATCATTTCCACTAATTTCCAGTCTATTCTGAACACCCTCACACCTCACAATATTGTTTTTAGTCCAAAACGTTTCACCGAAGTAGCTTTCTGGACTGCATAGTGGAGTGGTCCCGTTACCCAATTTGGTACCGGGGCCACAATATATCACCCTCAACTGGTCTCAATTCCACCAAAAAAGTATCTGGACTGCGTAGTGGAGTGGTCCCCACAATATAAAAAAAAACCCTCAACTGGTCTGAATTCCACCAAAAAAGTATCTGGACTGCGTAGAGGAGTGGTCCCCAATATATAATAAAAAAAAAACAATTGTTCTGAATTCCACCAAACAAGTATCTGGACTGCGTAGTGGAGTGGTCCCCACAATATAATAAACAATCCCTCAACTGGTCTGAATTCCACCAAACAAGTATCTGGACTGCGTAGTGGAGTGGTCCCCACAATATAATAAAAAATTCCTCAACTTGTCTGAATTCCACCCAAAAAGTATCTGGACTGCGTAGTGGAGTGGTCCCCACAATATAATAAAAAAACCCTCAACTGGTCTGAATTCCACCAAACAAGTATCTGGACTGCGTAGTGGAGTGGTCCCCACAATATAATAAAAAATCCCTCAACTGGTCTGAATTCCACCCAAAAAGTATCTGGACTGCGTAGTGGAGTGGTCCCCACAATATAATAAAAAAAACCCTCAACTGGTCTGAATTCCACCAAAAAAGTATCTGGACTGCGTAGTGGAGTGGTCCCCACAATATAATAAAAAAAAACCAATTGTTCTGAATTCCACCAAACAAGTATCTGGACTGCGTAGTGGAGTGGCCTCGGTACCCAATTTGATACCGGGGCCACAATATAATAAAAAAAAAACAATTGTTCTGAATTCCACCAAACAAAGTATCTGGACTGCGTAGTGGAGTGGCTCCGGTACCCAATTTGATACCGAGGCCACAATATAATAAAAAAAACTCAATTGTTTTCAATTCCACCAAACAAGTATCTGGACTGCGTAGTGGAGTGGTCCCCACAATATAATAAACAATCCCTCAACTGGTCTGAATTCCACCAAACAAGTATCTGGACTGCGTAGTGGAGTGGTCCCCACAATATAATAAAAAATTCCTCAACTTGTCTGAATTCCACCCAAAAAGTATCTGGACTGCGTAGTGGAGTGGTCCCCACAATATAATAAAAAAACCCTCAACTGGTCTGAATTCCACTAAAAAAGTATCTGGACTGCGTAGTGGAGTGGTCCCCACAATATAATAAAAAAAAAACAATTGTTCTGAATTCCACCAAACAAGTATCTGGACTGCGCAGTGGAGTGGCCCCGGTACCCAATTTGATACCGGGGCCACAATATAATAAAAAAAAAACAATTGTTCTTTATTCCACCAAAAAAGTATCTGGACTGCGTAGTGGAGTGGCCCCGGTACCCAATTTGATAACGGGGCCACAATATAATAAAAAAAACCTCAATTGTTCTGAAATCCACCAAACAAGTATCTGGACTGCGTAGTGGAGTGGTCCCCACAATATAATAAAAAATCCCTCAACTGGTCTGAATTCCACCAAACAAGTATCTGGACTGCATAGTGGAGTGGTCCCCACAATATAATAAAAAAACCCTCAACTGGTCTGAATTCCACCAAAAAAGTATCTGAACTGCGTAGTGGAGTGGTCCCCACAATATAATAAAAAATCCCTCAACTGGTCTGAATTCCACCAAACAAGTATCTGGACTGCGTAGTGGAGTGGTCCCCACAATATAATAAAAAAACCCTCAACTGGTCTGAATTCCACCAAAAAAGTATCTGGACTGCGTAGTGGAGTGGTCCCCACAATATAATAAAAAAAAAAAAAATTGTTCTGAATTCCACCAAACAAGTATCTGGACTGCGTAGTGGAGTGGCCCCGGTACCCAATTTGATACCGGGGCCACAATATAATAATAAAACCCTCAACTGGTCTGAATTCCAGTGCACAGATGGCGGACACCGGATGGACGTCTAAAACCAACATAGCAGTTAAGGGCGCAGTTCCTCTTTTTTGTGACTGCACAAACAATTAACGTAGTACTAGAAATGGCAGTTATTTAGTTTTTTTTTTAAATTGAGAAAGAAAGAAGGTAGTAATAGAAATGGCAGTTATTCGAATCCCCAGGAGAGTCTAAGTGGGGTGAGCCACAGAAAGATTATTTCCCTCAGTTTCTCTAACAGGTTGTCAGTGTTGTGCCTCCTCTTAAAACCTGTGATACATAACTACACACACTCGGCAAAGCTTTTACAAATTTTCTGCGGCACAGGAGAGTACCACTGGACTGTACTTTAATAGCAGTACCTATTATTTTTGGGTACAGCAACAGTGAATGATCGTAGTTAGACTTTTAAATAGCAGTACAAGCTAGATTTTTTAACATTTTGTAATATTTTTTTCCAATTATTTTTGGAAAAAAAATTTTTTATTTTTTTTATTTTTTTTTAAATTAATTTTTATAGTTTTTTTTAGAAATTTAAATTTGTTTTTTTAGAACTTTTGGATAACTTGGAAATAACAATGCCCTTAGCAGAACAGACCACAGGACACAGGAAATACAGATAGAAAGAAGGTAGCAATAGAAATGGCAGTTCCTCTTTTTTGGAACTGCACAAACAGTGATGAAAATGAAGGTGGAGCTGGTGGCATGTCACGGTCCTCTTCAGAGGACAATCTCCTGACCAGCAGGTATTTGCACCGCTGTAGACTTGTGTCCGCCGGAAACAGAAACACAACATACGCTTTAAACCATGGATCGAGAACGGTGGCCAGAATGTATTCCTCTGACTTTAAAAGACTGACCACCCTCGGATCCTGGCAAAGCGTACGAAGGGCTTCATCCACAAGAGCTACATGCTTGGTGGAATCGCAATGGTGTACCAGCTCCTCCCTCACTTTCTCCAGCTGCTTCTGCAAAAGCCTGATCAGGGGAATCACCTGACTCAAGCTGGCAGTGTCGGAACTGACTTCTCGTGTGGCAAGTTCAAATGGCTGCAGAACCTTGCACAACACGGAAATCATTCTCCAGTGCGCTTGACTCAGGCGCATCCCCACTCCTTTTCCTATGTCGTAGGTGGCTGTGTAGGCTTGAATGGCCTTTTGATGCTCCTCCATCCTCTGCAGCATATAGAGGGTGGAGTTCTAGCACGTCACTACCTCTTGTTAATTTAGATTGCAAGGCTTGTAAATACTTTGAAGATAAAAAAAAAGCAGGCTGCACAGACTGTCGAGCTAGAGAGTGAAATTAAATGGACCACGTTACTTTGGTGGCTAGCTATGCCCCCCCTCCCCCCCCCCGCCCTACACTTGTAGTTGAATATAAAAAAAGCAGCCTGCATAGACTGTAGAACTAGAAATTCAAATATACAAAGACTGTTTGGTATCTGTCTGCATCAGATCCCCTCTTTACTAGGAGTAAAATAGAAAACTATTCAGCCGTTATATAATCTAGAATATAAATAGAAATTGAGAAAGGCAATTTGGTATCTGTCTGCATCATAATCATCAACATCCACCACAGCGCCAGCTACATCAATATCCTCCTCCCGGTGTACAACATTCACACCTTCATTAGCCAAATCTGTAACTGGACTGTGGGTGATCCTTCCAGCATATGCAGAGGGCGTGCTGCAAATGGTGGAAGGAGCCACCTCTTCCCGTACAGTGATGGGAAGGTCAGGCTTCGCAACCACCAACACCCTTGGACTCGCCTTGGGGATTTGTGATAATTTCTCTTTAGAAGGCAGAGTTGTTTTCTGTGTTGTTGCTGACAGCATAACTCTCTTAAATTTTTTGTAGGGGGGGGAGGAGGGCTAAGATCCTTGGGTGAAGCTGAACCACTAGTCATGAACACGGGCCAGGGCCTAATCCGTTCCTTGCCACTGCGTGTTGTAAATGGCATATTGGCAACTTTACGTTTCTCCTCAGATGATTTTAAGTTTCTTTTTTTTGCTATTTTTACTGAACTTGGGCTTTTTGGATTTTACATGCCCTGTACTAGGAGATTGGGCATCGGGCTTGCCAGACGACGTTGATGGCATTTCATTGTCTATGTCATGACTAGTGGCAGCAGCTTCAGCATTAGGAGGAAGTGGGTCTTGATCTTTCCCTACTTTATCCTCCAAATTTTTGTTCTGCATTATATGTAGCACAAGAGAGTGTACCCCGAAGCCACACACACTCGGCAAAGCCTTTAAAAATTATATGCGGCACAGGAGAGTACCACTGGACTGGAGTTACACAGCAGTACCACTGGACTTATACTGCAGAATCAGTGAAATTTGTAATATGGCAGTAACAACAATGGACTTATACTGCAGAATGAGTGAACTTTGTAATATGGCAGTACCACTGGACTTATACTGCAGAATGAGTGAAATTTGTAATATTGAAGTACCAATGGACTTTTACTGCAGAATGAGTCAAGTTTGTAATATAGCAGTACCACTGGACTTATACTGCTGAATCAGTGAACTTTGTAATATTGCAGTACCACTGGACTTATACTGCTGAATCATTGAACTTTGTAATATAGCAGTACCAATGGACTTATACTGCAGAATCAGTGAACTTTGTAATATAGCAGTACCAATGGACTTATACTGCAGAATCAGTGAACTTTGTAATATTGCAGTACCACTGGACTTATACTGCAGAATGAGTGAACTTTGTAATATTGCAGTACCACTGGACTTATACTGCAGAATGAGTGAACTTTGTAATATAGCAGTACCAATGGACTTATACTGCAAAATCAGTGAAATTTGTAATATGGCAGTAACAACAATGGACTTATACTGCAGAATGAGTGAACTTTGTAATAGTGCAGTACCACTGGACTTATACTGCAGAATGAGTGAACTTTGTAATATTGCAGTACCAATGGACTTATACTGCAGAATGAGTGAACTTTGTAATATTGCAGCAGTACCGCTGGACTTATACTGCAGAATGTGTGAACTTTGTAATATTGCAGCAGTACCACTGGACTTATACTGCAGAATGAGTGAACTTTGTAATATAGCAGTACCACTGGACTTATACTGCAGAATGAGTGAACTTTGTAATATAGCAGTACCACTGGACTTATACGGCAGAATTAGTGAAATTTGTAATATGGCAGTAACAACAATGGACTTATACTGCAGAATTAGTGAACTTTGTAATATTGCAGTGCCACTGGACTTATACTGCAGAATGAGTGAACTTTGTAATATTGCAGTACTAATGGACTTATACTGCAGAATGAGTGAAGTTTGTAATATTGCAGTACCACTGGACTTATACTGCAGAATGAGTGAACTTTGTAATATTGCAGTACCACTGGACTTATACTGCAGAATGAGTGAACTTTGTAATATTGCAGTACCAATGGACTTATACTGCAGAATGAGTGAACTTTGTAATATAGTAGTACCAATGGACTTATACTGCAGGATTGGTTTGGGATATTTTTTTTTTTTTATAATTACTTTTTTTGTTATTTTTTTTTATAACTTTTTGGGAAATTTTTTATAATTTGGGAATAATGGGGAAATAACAATGCCCTTAGAAGGACAGAGCACAGGACACAGCACCACTGGACTGAACAGGACACAGCACAGGACCCAGCAGCACCACTGAACTCAGAAGGGCAGAGCACAGGACACAGCACCACTGGACTGAACAGGACACAGCACAGGACCCAGCAGCACCACTGAACTCAGAAGGACAGAGCACAGGACACAGCACCACTGGACTGAACAGGACACAGCACAGGACCCAGCAGCACCACTGAACTCAAAAGGACAGAGCACAGGACACAGCACCACTGGACTGAGCAGAACACAGAGCACAGCACAGCACACAACTGAACAGCACGAGATATAGCAGGACAGAGGACCACCTAACACACCCTCCCTCTACCCTGATCAATGCCCGAGTGAAGATGGCGGCGACTAGCGGGGAATTTATAGGATCCGAGTATCGCTAGATCCGACAGCGGGATTATGACTCAGAGCCTCGGTTTCAGTTTTGCAATTGGCGGGAATACCCGGATCTGTCTCGGATCCGGCTCGGATCCGTAACGTTCGGGTGGGCTCGGATTTCAGAAATCCGAGTGCGCTCATCTCTAACAGTAACCCTAATTGCTTTGGATATTTTTAGTAAATAAAATAACATTAAATTGCTGTCAAAAGTAATTTTTTAGTGCCACAATAAGCAGCAAAAAAAATTATACTTATCTCAGCGCTAAGTGTAATGTTTATAAATTGCCCTCAGGCAGTGATGGTTCTTAATGTGCCGTCTTCTGGAGGCTTTGGGTTATCAGCTGGTAAGTTTGCATTCAATTTAAAAAGACATGAATATATGACCCAATATATATGCGCTCACCAAATCTGAACGGTTGGGAGCGATTACAAATTCATTAAAACTGTGCATAAGTGTTCATACCTTATCAATACAGGTTCCAGAGCATAGATGTGAACAATTATCTTACACTATATCATACAATAGCTACTGCATACTTACCAACTTTCTGTTGGTGAAATCCGGGAGCCTGCAGAGGAGGTGGGCGTGACGGGGGGGCGGGGCTCCAAGTGACGTCATTTTGGACCTGCCCCCATGACGTGATGATGCAAAATGCGTCATTTGACAGCGGGGGGCGGGGCCAAACGCCGCGATTCACCGGGAATCGCGGCGTTTGGGACTTAATTCTGCCCACTTCACTAGGAAGTGGGCAGAATTATCCAGATGCGGGGGATTGCCACACTCGCCCGGGAGCCCGGGAGACTCTCGCAAAATGCGGGAGTCTCCCGGATATTTCGGGAGAGTTGGCAAGTCTGAGCTACTGTGACTAATAGTGCTTCCAATACACAAATACAAGACACAGATTTTAAAAGTCTGATAGTGAAATAAATAGCTGGTCACCCAGTACTGCTAACTATGGGCAGCAGTAACTGAAGACTTTTTCTTTTTCCTTTGTTCTGAGTTCCCGTGGGTTGCATGCATCTGTAACCAGACAGCTCCGTGGGCCTCGTTACAGGTGCCATGGTTGAGCTCTTCACAAGGTCTTCCAGATTCTTACAACTGCGGATTCCAGTTCCATATTCTGGCATAGAACCCGGTCCTAGAACTCCTTCCTTCTGGCAGTGCTACTCCGGATTCTGGCAGACTGCTAAATATACTGCGGCATTCCTTAGGCTGGATCCACACTACGGAAAATTTCTCCCAATGCGTTATCTTCAACGATTTTACCAAAGATTAAAAAAAATAAACTAAAAGAAAAAGTCCTGATCAGCATGCCGATTCATGTGTACACACTATACACTTTTTACTCTATTAACAGTAGGATCTGTGCTCTTCAGCTGTAAAGATCATGACTCTGCACACTCCATAGAGATCTATGGGCATTGCTGGACATGAGTGCAAATACACTGCAGAATTGGAACAACATTGTTCCATCGTTGAATGACATTTTTAGTCCGGTTTAAAGACCAAATTAAATGATATGACGTGCTTTGGAATGATATCATCGTTGCAGTGTACACACCAATGAGATATTGGGCCAAAAGGTTATTTATCGTGTGATTGGCCCGATACTTGGCTTAAAATCCTCTAGTGTGCACCCAGCCTTAGATGAGCAGAGGTTTTATCAAGGCCCCCATATTCATCTATACTCCTGCCTCAGCTAGACCCATATGTCCTGATATGGATCAACAAAAACAGAAGACTATGACATTTGTATGTAGAGAAGATGACTTGCTTTTTCCCTTTATATGCACCTAGTCAATGAACAGTAAGGGTGTGCCAAGCTTGGGCACATATAGCAGCGTCCAATTCAAGCTTTGGGCATCTCAAAGGTATGTGTTTTTCAGTCGTATCACTTGCACCAGATACAGGTCAGGTGTAAGTGCCAAGTGATAGTGATGACAGTCGCATATGCATGTTAGAACATGTGTTTGCAATCAAGAGCAACTGTAAAAATGAATTTTATGTACAGTGGAGATTAATAACATCTTGATTATTTCATGGGATTTTTTTTTTATTAATGGCTTATTAACAGGTGACAATAATCGCATCCTTTTTTTTCCCTGTGTTTCTCTGTGCATTGTCTTAATATTTCACATATGTATTGTACGTATCCTGCCGTGTATTGTGTCTGTCTCTATACGGCAAGTGCCTTATATGCAGAGGGTACCTAGACCCGTATTCAACATGAGATGTTTCTTCAGATTCATTTATAGTTAAAAAAGGATGTGCATATGCCCGATTTATGTGATTTTTTTTTTAAAAAAGGCACAATATGGCATGGGAAAAATATTTAATGTTCGCAAACATGCTGAGTGGTATACTGTAAAATGTAACCATTATGTTGTGTTATTGTCTGCCTCAAAAAAAAAAAAAAAAGTAAAAAAAAAAAAAAGGCACAATATTTTTATATTCTGCGCCTAATGATTCAAGCCCTGTATGTATACATTTTAGAGATGAAATAATAACTTTAAAGAGTTCAATTTATATGTATAAGGGGACTACAAATCATTCTCCAGATACTACTGCCACAGTACAAAAATGTGCCACACCCTTGCCCATTAATGCCTAAAACAAGGACCAGCACACTAGACATGAGATATGACACACAGCAACAGATACAAAAGAAACATCAGGGCCGCAGTGAGGGCGGTTGCCAATGCTGAACGAGCACAACAGCTGCCCACTATATGCAGCTCCCCCAGAGACATTAAGCCCTGTAGCACACACTGCAGGGCTGCAATTGCTCAGTGTCAGGGAGCCTTGCAAAATGAGGAAGGCACCCGGTTCCCTGCTGATGGCAGCATCGCTGATATGCCAACATGATGTCAGGACGCTGTATAAGAGGAGCCAGCACGGAAACAAAACAGACAGAGCAAGAAGAGTAGCTGAGGAGCCCTAAGGTATTTAAAATACTGTAAGGGTTAGAGATAACAGGGGGAGGGGCTGGAGAGAACAGGGGATGGGAAAGAGGGTCTGGAGAGAACAGGGGAGGGGAAAGAGGGTCTGGAGAGAACAGGGGAGGGGAAAGAGGGGCTGGAGAGAACAGGGGAGGGGAAAGAGGGGCTGGAGAGAACAGGGGAGGGGAAAGAGGGGATGGAGAGAAAAGAGAGGAACGGGGGGGTGGAGAGAACAGGGAGAGAAATGGGGGCGGGAGAGAACGGGGGGAGGGGCTGGAGAGAACAAGGGGGAGTGAGGGGCTGGAGAGAACAGGGGAGGGAGCTTAGGAGAAAAGGTAAGGGCTGAAGAGAACAGGGGTGGGTAGAGGGGCTAGAGAGAATGGAGGGGGCTGGACAGAAAAGGGGGATATGGTCTGGAGAGAACAGGGGAGGAGAGGGGGCTGGAGAGAGAACAGGGAAGGAAAGGGGGCTGGAGAGGACAGGGGAGGAGAGGGGGCTGGAGAGAGAACAGGGAAGGAGATGGGGCTGGAGAGAACTGGGGAGGAGAGGGCGCTCGGGGTTGGAGAGAAGGTAGGGGGTTTTCTTTGGAGTACATAAATATATGCTACATTAATACAATAAAAATATAAGTAATTCTTAAAAATAAATACTATATTCAAAAAGGCGGTGAAGTGTTAAATGTGGTATAAATTTGCAAGCTATTAATTTGATTGTGAAGGTGGTGGGGGATATAAGCTTTTGCATGAAATGGGAATTTCACCCCTCACTGAGCTGGTGAGGGGTGAAATTGGGCGCCAGCGCTCTGTCTCGCCCATGGCACTAAAATGTCTAGTTACGGCTCTGAGATACATTTTAATGTTTATTTAAAATAATCAATTTATAACAACAAAATTTATGATTATACAGATAATTGTACAGAATCCAGGCATATTTGTTCACTGTGCAATGTTCCCTTCAGCAGACAGCATTATTAATATTAGACTTTATTGTAGAACTAGTAATTGGTTCCCTTACACAATACATATCAATATTTTTTGGTGTTTTTTTTATTTTTACAAAAATCCAAATACATCTCAATAAAGTTAAGTTTGTGCACCAGTCGTAGCACTCATCCAGGCAATGCTCACTCTATCCATGATCTACAACATAAAATTACTTCTCAATAATGAATAATGGTATAAATGTACCATGACTACACACTACTGCACTACATGCTGCACATTTAATTAAACAAATGTTAGCATTCCTTGGTAATACACCTGTAGCACTTTCCACGCACAAACGTAGTAGAAGCATAATGGCATTCATTTAATTGCATATGCCCACAGAGAGCTTCTTTGAAGACTGTGTAAGGAAAATCTCTTTATTCAGTCATACTCTGGTAATGGTTTTCCTTTTCTAAAATGTAACAACCATCCATATAAAAATTGACCGAATCTTGTTGATTTTTATTGCTGTATATAAGTAAATACATTATTTTATAGCATTACCTATATACACACATCCTTTCATTTATATATTAAACATCAATATTTAACATATGTGCAATGTCAAATATAGTACTTACATTATACAGAATAACATTTATATAAATATATCAACATATATTTAAAAAGACTATCATATATGATGTATATGATGTATATGTTGCAATCAGGAGAGTAAACTAGGACAATAATAGGAAAACTCACTTTCCCTGCACTGTCCGTACCCAGGATGTGGTTCTCTAGCACCTCCAAGGCACATCTGTGAGTTGAATGTGCAAAAGTGCCTTTGAAGACATGTTGCACTGTATCCATAGCAGCCCAGCTGTAGCAGCAGGTGTCTATATGCAGAATAGGTCCAGGCTCTGCAGCATACAGAGCAGTCTATTGCCTTTTAATAACCTTGCTGTATAAGCATTCATACAAGGTGGAGCCTGAGCTTCCACCTCTGCACCAATAAAATCTCCATACACTGTCAGTACTGTATCCACTTTTATTCTCAAACCTCTATCAGCTACTTGTGAACCTTCCTCTGAGTCAGCCATGACTGCTCAGCAAAAAGTTACCAATCAAATGACTGCTGCATCCATTCTATCATCAGTCTATTTTCTCTCAGCAGTGTTAGCTTATTTGGCACTAAGGAAAATATAACATATTGCCATGTCCTACACAATAATTCAGTTTGGCACTCACTGTACACTAGTTTTTCAGAATGGTTTGTGAAATTAGAGAAAGATATGATGTTGCCTGAATTCAAAGAAATGTTTTGAGTGTTTTTATTTGTCATTCTTTTCATTTGTATTTTAAAACAGCAGATATACTTGACACAGACTCATATGCTGCATCCAGTTTACCTCAAATCCTGGAGGCAGAAGTACTATTAAACCAACCCTATAATTTTTTATACCAGCAATAATTTTGGATTTTTTTCATAATATTGTATGAGTTTATTTCAATTATGCTGTCACTAGTGGAGGGAGAAGTCGCTATCTTGTGAAGAGGATGGATGTGTACACACAATGGGCATGAGTCATTAAGGAGAGCAAAGCAAAAAAAGGGAGTAAGTTTGCACCTGGACAAACCATGCCATGTTACAATGCAAGCGGTACAAATTAGTTTATTATTTTGCACATAAGTTAGAATACAGGCTGTTTTTTTTTTATTTAGCATACAAATACTTGATAGCTTTATTTTTATACTGAAATTTAAAGTTGGTCTAAGACATGCCCTATCCCAACTATAAATCTGTCCCCACGTTTTAAATTTCCCTCCCCCTCCAATGCAACATGTTTTTTGCCCAGGTGCAAAATGACTCCTTTTTTATATTTTACTCTCCTTAATGACTCAGGCCCAATATGTAGAGTGTACAAAAGCAGGGGTGGCTGCAGGGCTGCCATAAGATATTGTGGGACCCATTATAAATGAAACCCGCAGTTCTCCTTGACCACACCTGCTCTCCTCAGTCCAGTGGATGCAGAGGTGTAGTGTCAAGCAATGACACCCGGACCTTCCACATGCCCCTTTACCTGCCATTCAGACCTTCCCACATGCCCCTTCCATCTCCCCAAATTTCCATTACATGGCATTCAGGTCTTCTCGCTTGCCCCTCAGACCTTCCAACATACTCCTCAGATACAACCACATGCCCCTCAGACCTTCCTACATGCTCATCAGATATAACCACATGCCCCTCAGACTTCTCATGCTCCTCAAATACAACCACATGTCCCTCAGACTTCTCATGCCCCTCAGACCTCCCAAGATGTCCTTTACCAAAGAGAGCGAGCCTGGTCCTTTGATGAACATAAATATTAGGAGGGATAGAAAGATTCTTCTATATTGCAGAGGCTGTTGGGAAGATTTTATTAGTATTAGCCCCACCAGACTGCATACTACAATTATACTAACCTTTAATGCCCACAACTCATATTAAAAATTAACACACCCACATAACATTAATCCCCCCACTTATATATCCTTCCAAAGCAGCAGAAGTCAGCCACACATACCCATATAGTGAGGGGAGGGGTAGAGCAGACAGGCTAGAGTAGGGGATGTAGGAGGAGAGGGAATGATTGGAATAGGAGAAGAGAGGTGGAAGATTGGAGACAGGACTAGAAACTAAGACAGCTCATTGGTTTCTGGTCCCAGGGGGGAAGACAGTCATAAGGAAGTAAAGCAATGACAGCAATGATGGGATATGTCCTCTTTAGGACATGGCTGGCCCCAATAGTGGTGCACAACCCCCTTTCTTCAATCTTGGGACCCCACTCAGAATGAGTGAGGGCCTCAGGAAATTATTTAAAAAAAACAAAATGCTGGCCTTGGATGGTGGACCCCCTGTTGAGTGAGGGCCTAAGACTGGTACCCCCTGGTACCCACCAGATGGAGGCCCTGGGCGACTGCATTGCTTTCTCTCTCATAAGTGCAACATGTGCTTTTCTATACTGTGCATGCACATTAAAAGTGCATATTGTTTAAGTCTGTATGCAGACTTAAAATTATCTGTCTATTACACCTCTCAACGTTTAGAGAGGCATAGAGGGGAAGGTAGGGAAAGGTCAAGCTATTGTAGCCCATATACAGGGCATTCCACTCACATTGTTATATATAGGTGTGAAAGCACTTTGTTACTGGTGTTGTGTTGTGCGGCACTTACTTGGGTTATGTTGTTGTTGTGTGGTACCCCTTTGCTGCCACCCTCCTCTTCTGCTCCAGCTATGGTGTGTGTGTGACATTTGCAACCAGGGGATCCCCTGAATACTGAGGGATTTAAACACAGTTACAGTTAATGGGCTTCTAGTGTCAGTGCAGTGCAAATGTAAATAAATATTGGGCGAGAGGCCATATCGATTTCAAAACAAAAACTTTATTACACTCCACCTTCTTCTCAAGCACATAAGAATAATGGTACAGATAAGTTTCATAGGACCACTCCAACTCCTCCAGTACACACTTAGCAGCAACAGTTCTGACAGTTCATATACCTGGTATTGTGGGCGTAGTTGTTTCTCATCAGTCAGAGCTTATCATGTACACAGACAGACAGTAGGCATGGACCAGAGGTTCTTGAACTCTTCTTGTGCACTCTATCCCTTACAACAGGAACCCTCCTTATCAACTTTAGCCACACTGCCTCATGCAGTAACCCCCCCCCACACACACGGTGTGGGGGTATTTTCCAAAGGGGCTCTGCTACTGTGGCTGTATGAAGTGATTCCCCACTATCCAGGGACCTCCTTTCATCCCTCTACTGAAGCTGATAACTCTCTCGGGAACAAGAATATATCAGACATTACTCATCCCAGTTATCAGGAATTCTTCCACTACACGCTTGCAGTCTCTCAATGTCCCAAGGCACTCCCCTGACTGTAGGGTCCAGCTGTACTGCTGTACAGGAAAATCTCCCTCCATTCAGGCGCACAGTAAATCACAGTCTCCCATGGCATCTGCAACTGTATTCCTCTCTATGGTACCTTTAGTAACTGGGTGATCTTTTTTTATTCACATTATTAGGGTCTAGAAATGGCACCTTGTGGCACTTGCCATGCACCCTCCTCTATATACGCCTCCTTCTTAAAGGGGGGGTCTCTGGACTCCCTATTGAGTTACCTCCACATGCTGCCTTGCGACACCGGCACACCCCCTTCTGCTGGAGACCTGGGACATCCCTCCTACCTTCCAGGTCCTGGCTACTCAAAATAGCCACCACCCTACAGGGCAGGAAGCCAGAGTCTTTATAGACTCTGGTTCCCACCTGGCTCTAATATATCAAGGCTCCCACCGATGATGTGCTGGCCCACTGGATGAGGCACTGCCCTCATTGTAGTTAGTGGGGACACAATTCGTAATGCTATAGGCATTACATAGGGATCGTTGAATTAATATTTATAGACTGGTACTTATGGCAGCTTAGCTAACAGTGCTCTCAATGAACTCTAAGACTGCAGCAAGTTGGCTGTTTACTAATCGACAGAGCAACGGCACAAACACAAACATTTTGCACATCTAGGAAAACATTGCCACACAGCAGTGGCAGAAAAGAAAAGTGGTGTAAGATGGAATTGTCCTTCAGCCCTCTCACCCACCCTTATGTTGGATTGACATAACGTGATTGATGGGCAGCAGACTAGACAAGGTTATAAAGTCGCAAATTAATGACATCGACATTATTATTATGACAACAAATAAAATGTAGACAGTATTTATTAGGTTGACAATTCAAATGTAGACAGTATTATCCCTAGATCTGTCCCTATCCATAGATCTGTCCCTATCCCTAGACCTGTCCCTATCCCTATCCCTAGACATGTCCCTATCCCTATTCCTATACCTGTCCCTAGACTTGTCCTTAACCATATCCCATAGCCCTATAATAATACTGTCAACATTTAAAGAGACTACTTAATCATACTGTCCACCATGTGAATTGGTGACCTAATAACACCATTGGCGCCTGAATTGTCCACTGTTACACAAGCTGATAGACCAAGACCAAAATGTAAAACAGTGCAAGATGGAATTATCCTTGGGAAATATGTTAAAAAGGATATGTACAGTTTAACAAACAAAGCACTTCAGTGACAAGGAGTGACACTTGTGGCTGAAGTGCTTGGTTTGTTTGGGTCTTAAGCCCAACAGTGCTGTCAATGAACTCTACAGTGGCAAGTCATGCACCAGTGGAAGCAGTTCTTGCCAGTAATAAGAAGGCCAAAAAATCTCTTATGTGTGGAATTATTTTTACCCAAATCCTGACAACAGTTGGCTAGCCATTTGTAGCATTTGTAAAGCCACAGTCAGTAGAGGTAGAGACCTTGACCATCTAGGAACCTCATCCATGTTACGCCATTTGAAGTGAATTCATGGCAAGCTTTTTGGAAAATCGGACACTTATGCTAAAAAAAATAGCAACAAGCAATCCAGTATCAGCTAGATTCTAGCACCTGCTATCTACATCGCCAACACCTTCATCATCAATATTCTCACTAGTGATCAAAGTTAGTCCTGCTTCCAAGTTCCTAAGGCTAGCTGACTCCTTCGCTATCCAGGAATCCTCAAAAGATTCCTTGAGCGTTAGGCCCGCTGCTGCTGCTCCTGCTGCTGGGTGTGGATCTTCTTCCCAGAATCAGACCAAGAAGAAGACTATTAGTAGTTTAAAACAAAAATTGACTGTTTAACAATCCTTTACAAGAGGAAGCAAGTATGACAGCTGTCACCCAGTCGCACATCGGATAACAGTCACCATGGTGTCTATGCTAGTATTAGATCTGTGTCCTATATCCGCCATTATTGCAGCAGTTTTTAGACATTTACATAAAAGGTCCTGTATCGCCATTACCGAATTCCATCTCAACTCCATTTTACTAGACAAGCAATTCCTCACCTGTACTAGGAGATTACAAAAAAGAAAATTAATGAGCTACAAAATGCCATTCTACCCACTGTACATTTAACCACAGATATGTGGACAAGCGGAACTGGGCAAATTAAAGATTATATGACTGTGACAGCTCACTGGGTTGCTGAATTGCCTTCAGAAGCAGGCATAGCAGCAGCATCTTACAAACAACGCCAGATCTTTCAGAGGCAGGCTACTCTGTGTATCACGGGCTTCACTAAGAGGCATACCGCTGACAGTCAGTTTGAAAAATTAAGGCATGTCAATGCAACATGACTTATCCCACTTGGACTCTCCTCAGGATATGTGATTTCTTATATCCCTACCAAAATTGTTAGAGCATTACAGCAGAGAGAATTCCATCACATTCCCTGTTTTGCTCACACAATCAACTTGATGGTACAGAGCTTTTTGAAAAATGACAGTGACATGCAGGAGATGCTATCTTTTTGGGTCATTTTCGGCATTCTGTAACAGCATGTAGGAAATTGCAGCAGCTGCAAGAAGAATAGAATTTGAGGAGGGGTGTACTTTAGTCCAGCGCAGTGGAGAATACTTTTGTGTTATTCTAGATGCTGAAACCACTCAAAGTGGTCACCTATGAATGGAGTTCAGACACTGCTAGCTTGAGTCAAGTGATTCCCCTAATTAGACTTTTGGAAAGGCAGCTAGAGAAACTGAAGGAGGAGATAAAACAAAGCAATTCCGCTAAATGTGTCGGACTTGTAGGTCAAGTATTTTATTTCCTTCGCCAGAATCTAAGAGTTATCAACATCTTGAAATCGGATCATTACATTTTGGCAATTGTGCATGATCCTATGTTTAAGAGCTATGTTTTCTCTTTCTTTCCAACTGACCCAGATCTCAAGAGATGCAATGAGCTCCTGGTGAGCTAGTTGACAGCTCAAGTGGTACATAACACAACAACGTTTCATCCTTCAGTTTCTCAGGCAACTGCTGTTAGGGAAAAACTTGCAAAATAAGAATTGCAAAAAAATCATGGCAGCTCTGCAGTAAAATGAACTACAAATTCCATGAGGAAGGCCTTTACCGGCAATTACATCAAAGAACAAAGACTTCTGTAATGGTGGATTTCAGTGGGGATGAATTAATATTGTGGGACGATAATGTACACACTGATGAGGGTGAGGATGATGACAGTGTATATTACAGGTGGTGGGATCTAGCTAAGAGAAGAGAGCTAGCTGGTTCTGTACTGCTTGTTGTTATTTTGGGTAGAATGGCATGTTCACAATTTTATGTTTTTCTAGAGTAAACTTTTTCTTTATTAGAGAGGTGTTTTTTTCTTTACCAGTGTAAAAGCTTGTTTCTTGGATTTCAGTTTCCCTGACTTAAACCCACTATTCCCTTGAGCATAGGCTTTAGTAGATGACGTAGAAGGACTAGTAACATCATGACTGGTGCTAGCAGCTGGTTGGGGCTGTTGCATCTGTACTATTTTTATCAATAAAATTTTTCCAATGCGATCGCTGTGGTTCCAAAGTACAAATTTTTTTATTAGCAACGCTTAAAAAGGCAATGTTTGGTATACATACATGTGCAACAATTGGCACCAACTCAAGCTTCAAACAGAATGCTCTGGTCTTCAAAAACCAGAGCTCACAGTTATACAAAGTACTGTTGTAAATGTAATGACATCACAGAGACAGTTATAATTGTAAAGTCAATCATTGGTTGAAGGGTCTTGTACTCTCAGATACTCAACATTGGTGAATTCCTCTGGTCATTGTGCTTAGGAAAGCCAGGTATCCTTACTTCAGATTCCCATCTCTAGACTCGTTTAAATTGGTTCATAATGATACTTGAGTGCTTGCTATTTGGGTGTACAGAAATTATATTATTCATAACTAGCGTTCGCTAAGTGCGAGTGCTACATAAATAGCACCGGAAGCATTCTCATTAGATTGTAAGCAGAGTGATACCAGGCACGATATAATTCGGATGTTGGAAACTTTGTTCACCACAATATACTTTAGATGAAAAGATTATAAGATATATGAAACACACTTCAATTTTATAGCAAAAGTTACGGTGCGTATGATTTGCGCAACAACTGGTCGTAACGTACAGAAATTATTAATTTATCCCCTTTATCCAATTATTTATCTCTAACAGTGATCCTGGTCTTCTGTCGACTGATCATGATCCATAGCGATGGCACTGAGCAACGGCCCAGGAGACTGGAGAGTGACAATAACACTGCTTCCCATTCTGTTTCTGTGTGTGAGCAATGGCACTATACAATATCACTGGAGACTGAAGAGTGACAAGAACACTGCCACTCTTTCTGTTTCTGTGTGAGCAATAGCACCGAGCAATGGCACTGGAAAGTGACAAGAACACTTCTATCCCTTCTATTTCTGTGTGTGCAATGGCACTGGAGACTGGAGAGTGAGAGGAACACTGCTACCTCTTCTGTTTCTGTGTAAACAATGGCATAGAGCAATGGCACTGGGGAGTGACAAAAACATTTCCACCCTTCCCGTTTCTGTGTGAGCAATGGTACAGAGCAATGGCACTGGAGACTGACATGAACACCCCTCCTGTTTCTGTGTGAGCAATGGCCCAGAGCAATGGCACTGGAGAGTGACAAGAACACTTCGACCTTTCCCGTTTCTGTGTGAACAATGGCAGGGAGCAATGTTACTGGAGACTGAGAAGAACACTGCCACCTCTACTGCTTCTGTGTGAGCAATGGCACCAGATCTCCAGGGAGAAAGGTACTTATGGAATCCAAAACCCGTGAGATCCAACAATTTATCCCCTTTATCCAATTATTTATCTCTAACAGTGATCCTGGTCTTCTGTCGACTGATCATGATCCATAGCGATGGCACTGAGCAACGGCCCAGGAGACTGGAGAGTGACAATAACACTGCTTCCCATTCTGTTTCTGTGTGTGAGCAATGGCACTATACAATATCACTGGAGACTGAAGAGTGACAAGAACACTGCCACTCTTTCTGTTTCTGTGTGAGCAATAGCACCGAGCAATGGCACTGGAAAGTGACAAGAACACTTCTATCCCTTCTATTTCTGTGTGTGCAATGGCACTGGAGACTGGAGAGTGAGAGGAACACTGCTACCTCTTCTGTTTCTGTGTAAACAATGGCATAGAGCAATGGCACTGGGGAGTGACAAAAACATTTCCACCCTTCCCGTTTCTGTGTGAGCAATGGTACAGAGCAATGGCACTGGAGACTGACATGAACACCCCTCCTGTTTCTGTGTGAGCAATGGCCCAGAGCAATGGCACTGGAGAGTGACAAGAACACTTCGACCTTTCCCGTTTCTGTGTGAACAATGGCAGGGAGCAATGTTACTGGAGACTGAGAAGAACACTGCCACCTCTACTGCTTCTGTGTGAGCAATGGCACCAGATCTCCAGGGAGAAAGGTACTTATGGAATCCAAAACCCGTGAGATCCAACAATTTATCCCCTTTATCCAATTATTTATCTCTAACAGTGATCCTGGTCTTCTGTCGACTGATCATGATCCATAGCGATGGCACTGAGCAACGGCCCAGGAGACTGGAGAGTGACAATAACACTGCTTCCCATTCTGTTTCTGTGTGTGAGCAATGGCACTATACAATATCACTGGAGACTGAAGAGTGACAAGAACACTGCCACTCTTTCTGTTTCTGTGTGAGCAATAGCACCGAGCAATGGCACTGGAAAGTGACAAGAACACTTCTATCCCTTCTATTTCTGTGTGTGCAATGGCACTGGAGACTGGAGAGTGAGAGGAACACTGCTACCTCTTCTGTTTCTGTGTAAACAATGGCATAGAGCAATGGCACTGGGGAGTGACAAAAACATTTCCACCCTTCCCGTTTCTGTGTGAGCAATGGTACAGAGCAATGGCACTGGAGACTGACATGAACACCCCTCCTGTTTCTGTGTGAGCAATGGCCCAGAGCAATGGCACTGGAGAGTGACAAGAACACTTCGACCTTTCCCGTTTCTGTGTGAACAATGGCAGGGAGCAATGTTACTGGAGACTGAGAAGAACACTGCCACCTCTACTGCTTCTGTGTGAGCAATGGCACCAGATCTCCAGGGAGAAAGGTACTTATGGAATCCAAAACCCGTGAGATCCAACAATACACTGATGATGTTTTGCCTAGATTTCAGTTCAGAGGAAGCAGAAAAGCTGGCTCGGTACTCAGATTGGGGATGTTCGGGGTGGCTCAAAAAACCAAGCCTGAGCATCCCTATTTACTATGCATTTACATTAACCTGCATGAAACAGTCTTTAGCCATACACTTCCATAACACAGTACATAACCTAACATTCAAATAGTCACACATTATAACTGTTCCATTCAAACCTAACAAGCAATTAGTTACCCATTATAAATATCACAAGCTTTTATCCTTAACTCAAACAGCTCACAAACAGTGTAACCACAACAATTCCATTCAAATACACTACTATATAAAACTCCCATAAACAAATATACACTTACACAAACCTTACATTTATACATTTTAACTATATTCCATTCAGTCCATTCAAAGTGCCATTATATTCCATTTTCCATTCTAGCCATCCTCTATTTAAATTGTCTTCCAGGCCACATCACACATACAGACTTCCATTGCATTCGGCAGGGAGCAGGGCAGGAATAGGTCCTTTCTGCCTTGTGTTACAGGATATCAAAAACCTTTTTCCTGGGTGGAGTTACCTTGTCACTGGAAGTGCTCACAGCATAGAGCCTGCCTTAGCAGCCAAAACTTGCTTTTCTAATTAGGGTGTGGGGAGGGGAGCTTATGTGCAGAGTCAATGTCCTCATTCAAATATGGCTGAATATGGCTGAATTATAAAATGAAATGTAAAATAATAGGCTATATATACTCTACTTCACCCTGTAATTGTTCATACCTGGTGTGTAACTTGTGTGCATCCTCTGTCCCCACTGACCTCCGTCTCACTGGAACAGCACACAGTCAGGAGTCAGCAGCATCCACCCCATTCAGCAACAGACAGCATTGCCATTCGCTGCCTGTTGCTCTCCAATGACCCAGACCCCCCCTTAGTAAACAACGAAGTTGGCAGCAGACAGCCGCCCTCTGCAAACCCCAGATTTACATTGCTTCATGAATCGGGTCCATAGCGTCACAAAAGTCGAATAACTGGCATTTGCCCTGCAATCTAACATACTGGTAAAATTATTTAGTTGGTATATCTATTGCTGCTTGAACTTTAGTGAATTGAGGAATGAGGGTGGAGTGGGAGATATCATTTAGATAGCGAATGCCTCGGGAGTGCCATGGGGAGAACCTCCAGGGAGTTGAACTGGGAAATTATCGGAGGGATGCGTGGAGAAGCCATATCCCCTAGATGAGGAATCCCAGATTGCTAAGGAGTGTGTGACCATTGGATGAGTCAGGACCCATTTTGGGCGAAAAGCCTGTGGGAGCCAGAGGAGGGAATCAGGGGTGAGTAGGCCCAGACCTTCAGCCTCAAGAGACATCCAGACCCTAGAGGCCATATGACCACACCATAAAACACATTAAGCAAAATGGGCAGATAGATAATAATGTTTAAATGTTGGGATACTGAGACCACCGCCCTGAGAGGACCTCTGAAGGACACGCAGCCCCACTCAGGGCATTTGCCCACCCAGACAAATTTGGAGGTAATATGTGGGAGCAATTTGAACACATAGGGAGAGATCCAAATGGGGAGGGTCTGAAACAGGTACAACAACTGCAGAAGTCTATTCATTTTCACCACGTTGATGCAAACCAATCCATGAAATGAAATGACAAGACCAGGGCTAGAGATCAGATTTAATTTGGGAAAGGGTGTGAAGGAAGTTGGCTTGGAAAAGCAGATGATGGCGCCTAGTCAAAAAAACACCTAAATATTTGAGTTTCTGTAGGCACCAATTGAAGGGGAGTTGTTGTTCTAAAAGGGATTTTTCCGGTTGTGCGATGTAGAAGTCCAGAGTCTCAGTTTTGTCTGGATTTATTTTGTACCCCGAGAAGTTACCATAGGTGTCTAGCTTAGAAAGAAGGGGAGGAGGGGACAAGATGAGTTGGGTAATACCCCATAGGACATTGTCCCCATACAAAACCACATTGGGCTCTGTCTTGCCAATTCAGATACATGAAATTAGTGATGGAAAATCTAGTTTATTTTGGAGATTCATTATGATCTAGTTCACTCAAAAGATTAGTTCAAAAGATTTCTTAATTTAGTTAATTCAGTTCAGTTAGTTCAGTTCGTTCATCTAGTTCATTAAGTTCACTGGCTCTGGAACACTGGTGAGAGAAGTAATTGGAAACATAGATCTAGGTTATTACACAAACAGTTGGCATGTCTACTAATAACTCATTGGATGAGTTATAGTCCTGTTAAAATGATCAGATATGTTTAATATGTCTGATCATTTTAATATTTTAAAAACGACAATCACTTATACAAAAAACTAGTAGTGACATGTTCAGCTCTGCAAAGTTAATTACATTTTCATTTTAAATTTTTACTTCCATAATATGCAAATAAGAAAGACCAAAATTCAGAGTAGTATAAAGTCACTTTTTTTGCGTTTAAAATATAATAGTAATTAGAAAAAAACTTCGTTTTACTCTTTATCTCTCTTGAAGGTTTCATATATCTCCCCCTATATATGTTGGAGCAAACAGAACTATAGTATATAGCATGCAGCACTCAGTACTTTGTCCTGAGCTGACATGGAAGGTATCCTGTGACTTGTGAGCTAAATGATCTAAATGAACTAAATGATCGATAACCGCCATTTAATGTCTTTTATCAAAGTGTGGCACATCCCGAGGCATAAGCATAAATTGAACCTGTATAAATCTATACATTCACCCATTTTCAGGCAACCCAGCATACCAAACTGGCATGCCACTTTGTAACATCAGAATGAAAAGGATTATATTCAGTGGGACAATTACTTTTATAAAACAACAAGGAAACCTCTGAGATATGTACAAGCCACATATCAATTTCACTTTATTGGCTCTTGCAGACTACCTTTTCTCCTGGACCAACACTATGCTAAAAAAACAACAAGGCTCTTCTCTGGACTAGCTTGGAATAAACCCTTGGACAATATTCTACTGATCCCCCCCCCCAAATGCAATATTTTACATTACAATTCCTAACAACCCCCTTGTAGACTATACCACAATAAATGCAGGCTTTTTCTTAATGGTTAACTCACTTTTGTGGAATTGGAAGCGGATATCTTACTTAAATCCCTAAGTACCGCCATCAAACTACTTCCTGGAGCCACATACATGGAGCTGTTCTTAAATACTTTTCATACCTCTTACTCAAACATAGATACATTATAGGCCTCTTGGATAGCTCAAGCTCCCCAAATGTGGTGGGGCTTCAATGGACTTTTTCACTGTTTTTGGGCATGCCCTTTTATAAGAGCCTTCTGAATGGGCAATCTTAGGTTTCCTACCACACAATGGGAGAATCTCTAGGGGAAGTTAGAAATGGACATTGGCGATGTCAGCAGCAGCCAGAAAAAACAACCTCCACATTTGGATCCAGAATTCCCTCCTACACTTGTTAGGGAGAAACTATTCTTTCTCGTGAGAAGGGATTTGCTGGAGACATCTCTCCAAAAAGAAAAGCAGACCCAAAAATTATTTGAAACTTAACTGAGTTATATTAATACATTATCAAGTGCTTTAAGAGAATAAATAGGGAGGTGCTTCCATCAGACCGTTTGGTATGAAAGTTGCATATTTCAACAAGACTCTCCAATTTATATGTGATCACCTTCTATCCCGCTCTCTCTGTGTCTCAAGATGTGACTCATAAGTAGAGATGCTCACTGACACGGGTTTTGGTTTTGGATCTGTATTAGCTTCGTGTTTTGGTTTTTGTTTTGGCAAAACTGCCCTCGTGCATTTTGCTTTTGGTTTTGGATTTTTTAGAAAAAAACCCAAAATATGCTAAAATCACATAATTTTGCTCTTTTTTGTTCCTACATTATTATTAACCTCAATAACACTTATTTTAAGTCATTTGCAGTCAATTTTGACCGCCTCACAGGTCAGAATATTATTTTCATACACTTACAAACAAAGACAGCCGCGACCTGGCTGTATGGTAAGCGATAGAGCAATGACACAAACACACGGCAGTTCCTAGCACATCTAGGACACATTGGCACACAGCAGTGGCAGAAAAGAAAAATGGGGGTCCGCCCTCCCTTCCACACCTTGCTATGTTGGATCTTAAAAAGGAATTCAAAACTTGTGGGATCCGAGATCCAATGACGTTTTACCTCGTTTTCAATTCCGAGGGCACGCGACAGAGCATTAGTTTAGTTTATGGCCCAAAACCTAGATCAAGGGGTATATTTACTAAACTGCAGGTTCGACAATATGGAGATTTTGCCGACCATTTAGATTCAAGTTGTAATTATTGTAGTAAATTCTACAAAATGACAGCTAGAATCTGATTGAAAAAGTGGAGATGTTGCCTATAGCATGCAGTTTAGTAAATATAACCCCAAGCCTCCAATAAAGTGTTTACATTTGGTTTGTCTGCAAACATTGAAATAGGTAAATAAAATAAGAACAATTATTTTCAGTAGTAAATTAATTTAATGAAGAATATAATGGAATAATCATTTAAAATGCCCTTTTTATCCATTAATTAAAATGATACTTGATTGGTTTTGTCATGGAATGATAAAGCCTCCCAAGGAGCAACTTTAGCATGGATCCCTGGCAGCAACCAGCTTAAAACTACGCAAAATTGTTTCCCCTGATCTAAACCCAGCCCCTTCCCTTTTTAGTCCATGCTACATTATTGATGACATGGATGATGCTAATGGTGTTGTTGCATTCTGTCAGAATGAGATCTCCGTACCCAAAAAGTTTCCCAGCAAGTTTGGGTGCATATTGATTTATAGCAGTAAAGCACGGTATTTTTCTGCAATTCTATTCATGTTACCATGCAGTGCACTTAATAAACAGGATACAGAAATACATAGAAACTTCTGTTGGGATGTTTTCACTCATTCTCCAATTGATCTAGCATACTTGTAAGCAGAACAGACTCTTTTTAGTGGAGAGACATGTCAATGTCCTTGATTTCTATCATTTATATATATATATATATATATATATATATATATATATATACATATAAGAAGAATTTTTTTTGCTTGTTTGTAGGTGAATATCTTCGACACCCTTACACCGATTTGGATGAAACCAATGCGAGGTGGTCCAGTTGGATCCCAGTCAGATTTAGGGACCTGATCAGACCTCCCGTTGGTGCCAGAACTTTGACCCACAGAGCCTGTTCTGAGCCTTCAACTGGATGGATTTTGACGAAAATTTCAAAAGACTTTTAACATTGGATCCCATTGGACATTGGACATACTAGAGGGTGTAGGTCTCTGTCGGACCTCCCATTGGTGTATTCTGGCGAACTTTGACCTTGGGAGCCTGTTATGGGCCCTCCACTGGATGGTTTTGAATTGTTTACTTTCGGACACCCTTGCAACGATTGAAATGAAACCAATTAAAGGTGGTCCAGTTGGATCTTGGGTAGGTTTTTAGTGGGTTAGGGTCTCAGTCGGACCTCCCATTAATGTACACTGGGCAGAACTTTGACCCAGGGAGCCTGTTCTGAGCCTTCTATTTGAAGGCTTCGCAAACTGGTAACATTGGATCCCAGAAGACATACCAGGGGGTTGAGATCCCAGTCAGACCTTCCGTTGGTGTACCCTGGCCAGAACTTTGACCCGGGGAGCCTGTTCTGGGTCTTCTACTGGATAGCTTTGGATAACATTTAATATAAAAACAAAAAAGACACTGGGCAGCCACCTAATGGGTGTGTTGGGTGACAACCAACTTCTGAGCCACATACTGACTGATGGCCACCCATTCTTGCCTAATCAATGCTTGGAGTTTGTCAGAATTTGTGAGTTTTTGTTTGTCCACCCACCTCTTGAGGATTGACCACAAGTTCTCAATTGGATTCAGGTCTGGGGAGTTTCCTGGCCATGGACCCAAAATGTCGATGTTTTGATCTCCGAGACACTTAGTTATCACTTTTGCCTTATGGAAAGGTTCTCCATCATGCTGGAAAAGGCATTGTACGTCACCAAACTGTTCTTGGATGGTTGGGAGAAGTTGCTCTTGGAGGATGTTTGGTACCATTCTTTATTCACGGCTGTGTTCTTAGGCAGAATTGTGAGTGAGCCCACTCTCTTGGCTGAGAATCAACCTCACACATGCATGGTCTCAGGATGCTTTACTGTTGGCTTAAAACAGGACTAATGGTAATGCTCACCTTTTCTTCTCTGGACAAGCATTTTTCCAGATGCCCCAAACAATCTAAAAAGGGATTCATGAGAGAAAATGACTTTACTCCAGTCCTTAGCAATCCAATCCCTGTACCTACTGCAGAATATCAGTCTGTCCCTGATGTTTTTCCTGGAGAGAATTTGCTTCTTTGCTGGCCTTTTTGACACCGGGCCATCCTCCAAGAGTCTTCACCTCACTGTGTGTTCAGATGCACTCAAACCTGCCTGCTGCCATTCCTGAGCAAGCTCTGCACTGGTGGTGCCCCGATCCTGCAGCTGAATCAACTTTAGGAGACAGTCCTGGCCCTTGCTGGACGTTCTTGGGCGCCCTGAAGCCTTCTTCACAACTATTGAACCTCTCTACTTGAAGTTCTTGATGATCAGACAAATGCTTGATTTAGGTGCAAAATTACTGGCAGAAATATCCTTGCCAGTGAAGCCCTTTTTGTGCAAAGCAATGATGACTGCATGTGTTTCCTTGCAGATGACCATGGTTAACAGAGGAAGAACAATGATTTCAAGCACCACTTTCCTTTTAAAGCTTCCAGTCTGTTATTCTAACTCAATCAGCATGACAGAGTGATCTCCAGCCTTGTCGTCCTCGTCAACACTGTCACCTGTGTTAACAAGAAAATCACTGACCTGATGTCAGCTGGTCATTTTGTGGCAGGGCTGAAATGCAGTGGAAATATTGCTTTTGGGATAAAGTTCATTGTCATGGCAAAGAGGTACTTTAAATTTAATTGCAATTCATCTGATCACTCTTAATGACATTCTGGAGTATATGCAAATAAAATCAGAGGCAGCAGACTTTGTGAAAAATAATTTTTGTTTTGACCTCCATGCTTGTGCTTTTGTTTGCTCTCTTGCTAAATAACTGACTTACAGACCTGATAGCCTCTATTTTACTAAGTACTGTAAATTCTAATGCGGTGTAATGTGTTTACCCTACTATGTACCCCCCCTTCCCCTTTCTTTTTTTTGGCCTTCCCTTCCACACTTTTTTTTCCTGTATCCTTGTATTCTGGAAAAAAAAAAATACTCAAAACTTTTGGCTGTATGATAGTCACAAACATGAATTCTGAGGTGCTCATTTCTATTAGTGGGCGGATTTTCTTCATGTAAGAGCAGAATGAGGGGCTTCCAGGTGCCTCATCTACACCGAACAAGAAACACTCCACTGAGATCCTCCTTTTAAATGAAGCAAAAGTTTGCACTCCCCACAACACGTTCATTTTACATGTTAAGGTGTGCACTTAATCATAATAAATAAAATTAGCCCATGATGTCAATAGACGCCATTTACTCTGCAGGCCTACAGTTTTACGGTTTCATACATGATCCTTTTTCTTTACAAAGGGGATAAACTGTAAGTGTCTTGTGACATCATTCTTCAAATGTTTATTTCAATTATTTTACTACAATCCATATGCCAACATATACTGTGTCTACTTTTAGTGCCTACTTAAAGATGTTGGGTTCTGGAAAATGGCAATAAATCAATCTTTCTCCTTAAATTTCAATAATTAAAATGATCGACTATCACATATTAAATAATAAGGGTGAGCTCTTAGAACTTCACTAACACCTGGCAAAAGGTCCACCCCAGCTGAAGACCCGGCAGCTGCAGTCTTTCTTGGGACTTCTCTGTTTCTCTTACTGTCTCAACCAAAACCAGGGACAGAGGTGTGAGCTGGAGGATCAATCAGAAATTGCAACAAAGATCAGAACCAGCATGTGTTGTGAGGATTCTAGGGAGACACTAGGGGATAGCAATTGCTAGGAGTAGAGGCATTTTATTTATAAAGTGTTAAAACTTCAAATGTAAAAATACAGTTATTCTTTTCTCTTTTATCTTCTGTTGTGTTTTCTGATCTGCAACTTATCGTCTTGAAACACATTTGAGTGCAAACAAATCTGTCATTCTATGTATGTATTCTGATGTACTTTAAATACATATAATTGTTAAGCAATTCTTATTCTCGTGCTAATGTTGTAATCAGTGATGCACATTTTATGACTCAACAATAGCAAGGTATTATTAGCCTAAATTTCTGCACTTGTATTGCCTTGATCAACTCATATGTGTCTGTTGTCAGTAATGAGCCTAACTATGTTTTTGAGATGCAATTGCTATGTGTAGAAGCTATTATTATTTTTGCACTAAGTGTACAAATATCACAGTTTGAAAACACTGTTATCTCTGGTCTTGTGCCTGGCTAACTGCTGCCTAGTGCCTGAATATGTGCCCACGGGCCATGTGCCTGACTTTGGTGACAGTGGCAAGAAGAAAACGTATGTAACACATACTTAACTGGTACACACAGGAAACAGATTTCTCTGCCACTTCCTTCTTTTCCAAGTCTTCCAGATGGCGGAGCCTCTTCTCCTCCTGTTTGGATCGGTGCTTGCTTGAAGAAGCTCTGTCCTCTTCAAGCTGCGGCATCGGTCCTCTTCTTTCTTTGCTTTTTCTTCTTTTCTTCTGTTCTTGGCCATGCTGCTCCTCAAGTCCTCTTTTCTCTACATCATGTACTGGTCTGATCAGTCCAGTGCAGGGGACAGAGCTTAGCGACGTGGTGAGCCGTGAATGGCTTGCCCCTGGTGCCAAATTCAAATGGCGGGAGCGGAACCCTGGTTTGACCACTGATTGGCTGACAGGACATCTGAACAGATTCGATGTCATCGGGGAGAACTGTCTGAAGGCAGAACTTACCAGCGCTTGTTCAGTGATCACGTCATGGGTTCTGCATCAGGGGAAAAACCAGTCTACTGAACAATTTGTGAGAAATTCAGACAATTATCCATCAGCTGTTATCTCCAGTTTTTAAGTGGACAATGTAAGTACATTAAGTATGGAGCTCTCTACATAATTAGTCTCTTTGTCTTATTCCCTTGACACATATTGACTAACCCCTTTTCAAAGCTCATAATGTTTCCTAAACTGTTTTTCTTACTTTCCTTCTATGGCAGTATTTTAAAATTTCACCTTCCCTTACACTTCCTGCTTCACACACCTTTATCTATATTGCCCCCTCACTATCCACTTCCCACTAATTACCACTCATTAAGGATGGGTGCACACTACAGTGTTTTTATCCAATTATCGGGTCAAACAGCCCAAAAACTGACCATTCGGGCCAGATATCACAGTAGTGTGTACACTTACACAATGACAGATAGTCGGTCCCAAGCACCGATTTTCGGTTCATTTGGTTGGTCAGTAAACCTAATAATCTCGTACCAACCGCCTTCTGATCCTGCAGTGTTTATTAAATCAACCAATTCTTCAATTAAGTGCCGATAGTTCCTCCAACAGCAATTTCTTTCTGGCCGTGTGTATGTAAATTTCTGATCTTCATACTTCTCCCACATGGTGCGGTCTCAGAACGTCAGTCAAATGTGATTATAATGGAGGAGCAACAGTAAACCTGTTCAGAATGTTCCATATGACATGAATGTGTTCCTATGTGCAAGTATATTCAACATGTATTCTTACCACATAAGAAAATACATATCTCAATACAGTTTCATGTATTGCCAGAAGTGACATGTGACCTTATATTTAATTTGTAATTATTATGTGTAATTACGATTAAAATAAAATTACATAATATTCTTATTCTGTGTATTTATTTTACATATTAAATGTATGGAACTGTGTTAAAGTTATGGTTGTGCAGGAAGCAATTTATATATATGTGTATTGCATATGTCTCCTTGCATAATTATACACCTGTTGCCAACCTGTGTAGAGCAAAAGCACACAGCTGTGTATTGTATAGATGTGTATTGCATTTGTCTCCTAGGATAATTTCTACTTACTATTATACACAAAGATGTGTAATAGAATGAATGGTTATGATGTATTTCCTTTTCCTGAATCTGACTTTGTGTGAGTTTTTTGCTGGTGGTGTTCAACCCTGTATTTAAATGTATACGGCATACCGCGGCAGGGAGCCCATATATCATTTTAGTGTGCACAGAATCACAACCTTTTGAGCCAACGTTATGTCTGACCAAAATTGGTTCACTCCCGCAAAAATCGTTTAAAACGTGTATAGTGTGTAAGCAAAAACCAACCGACTGATCAGAACTTAAGTCATAGATAACACATCGGTCGGAAATTTCTGTAGTGTGTAACCAGACTAACTCTTTTCCTAAAAGGAAAAAAATACCCAGCGCTGGTTGCAATAATATAAAATATAAACCTTGTGTTATGAGCGTTTTGTCGCTATCCAATAACGATTGTCGAATCTCGATTTGTGTTTCCAACGCACAAAGATTTATTCTCAAAAAGTAGCAGAATATATTCAAGCGAAATAATAACAAGTACAGCCGTTACTTATCGCAGGCGCTCTGGATCCAGTGTACAGTCATTCAGGTCTGAAGTCTGTGGTCAAGGTGACTGACCACTACATGAGAGCTACTGCTTATATGCAAACAGAGATACAGTGAAACAATGCAGGTGGTATAGCTTGCTTCTATTGGTCCAGGCATCAGGAGGGTCCAGGGGGTTACACATCATAGGCTGATTCAATCTAAGGAATCCAAAGGTGGGGGTCTCTCCAGGGGATGAGCTCTGTTCTTCCAGC
Organism: Mixophyes fleayi; assembly: GCF_038048845.1. Classification (NCBI taxonomy): domain Eukaryota; kingdom Metazoa; phylum Chordata; class Amphibia; order Anura; family Limnodynastidae; genus Mixophyes; species Mixophyes fleayi. The sequence continues at coordinate 284,602,879 of NC_134402.1, read as the reverse complement.
CAAACTGCTCTGTCCTTCCCGCCACACTCCAATTACAATCAGTCCATTTGCATTTGACAGTTAATATCATATTAAAGGTTTATTCCCTAACATCGATAACTAGAGTATGCAATGTGCGATCTCTTCACCGAATGCACCGAACAGCTGCTGATGTAAAGGGGATTAATATGATATTAGACATGACACATTTCTTTTAACCTGAACCATATGTATCACTAAAATGCATATAACTTATAATATTACACATAAACACTACTATATTTCGACATAAATAACTATGTGTTGCAACTACCATTAATGTGTACTATTTTACAAATGTGTGTGTTGGTGCGAATGTATGTAAAAGCGTAAATACTGTCGTTGCCACATGTTGCGGCTGTGTACACCCTTCCACGCCGTAGAGTGCCATACGCATTTTTTCAGACAAAGACAACCAAGTTTGCTCGATTTTAATTGAAATTACTTTATCCAATTTACTGACTTCGACACTTGGTTATACAATAATAGCAGGATATATAAATAACTGATACACACACCTGCAGCCAGCCAATATTGGCGAGTATAAAAAGGAAAAATATTGGCGCTTCTCTTCTACAAGTAAACCTGCTGCTAAAGAAAAATCTGTATACAAAAAATCTATATATACTTCAGCGCATAGTATACTATAATGTAGACAATATAACTTGGACGAGTAGTGGTCTCATCAAATACTACACAAAGCTAGCAAAAAAACAGATTGCAGCGCTGGTGTGTTCAATGTATTTAATTTATTAAGAAATACATAAAATAAATATATCGTATAGATAAAATATTTGCGTGGTTAGAGCTCGAAAATAGGAGCCTTAGATCTCATTGAAATGCTCCAACGATTGTTGTACAAATCAATAGAGAGTATGTAGTCAGACTATAGTTCCAAAATAATTAATCATCAGATGTAGGCTGATTTAAGCACAATCCTGGGAATGTTCAACCAATATTATTCTCATGAGAGTTAAAATATTACTCAGAGTAATACAAAGCAAGTGTATACAGAAACATCAGCGGAAAAAGATCAGTTGAAGCTATCGTGCTCCTAGCACGTAAAGTGCAAAAAAGATAGTCTTGCAGTCCGCAGATGCAAAACACGGTACCTTGCTGGAACTATAAGGTCATAATCAAACTCTCGTATACAGAATCATCCTGTGTTGCTATAATTCAAAAAATCCTGTGGAGAAAACTTTACTTTCCAGATCCGATCACTGCAGTGATTAATATTAGCGTGTATACACAGAGGATCTCGACAACAGCAGATGTATTCAAAAGCCCTTTCACGTCTGTTAAGTTAAGAGAAGGAGGTTCTCCATTTATTGGGCTGTGAGGAGTGAACATTGGAGTGGTGAGATTTAACAATTGGGATTTTTCCGTTAACGTGTCCAAACTAGGACGGCTTCATTGACTTAATTGGAGGCGGAGAAACGCGTCAGACAGATGCTCTAACCACGGAAATATTTTATCTATTTAATATATTTATTTTATGTATGTTTTAATAAATTAGATACATTGAACACACCAGCGCTGCCATCTGTTTTTTGCTAACTCTTTTCCTATCTTAAATGCTTGAATGTAATATCCTCAGACTGCCACCAGAAACAAGATCTCATACATCTCTCAGTTATCGTTTTTATATTCCTTTCTTTTTTAACCAAATCCAGGTGTCCCCCCACATCCCCCAATAATATCATTCTGATTCGGAATGATATATTCAACCCCTAGGCCCTTTCAACATGTAGGACCCCACTGTGACTATTGTACAATTTGCTCTTATTGTTTCTCATTGCCCCTTACATAAGCTCTCACTATCTCGGTCTTGCCACCATCTGGGCTTCTACACTACCTAGGCCTATCTTGACCACTATCTTGGCTTCTGCACCTAGTAGGCCCCTGTATTATCTTGGCCCCATATAGACCTCTGCACCTTCTAGATGTCTACTCCATACTGGCCTCTGGACTTTTTCAGACCTCCACAACAAACTGAACCCCGCTCCATCTTGAACTCTGCAACATCCACACATCTCTACTACCCTGTATCCCAATCCTTCTCATCCTACCTTACCTCCCTTGTTACCCCTTCCTCTCCTACCTCTACTCTATCTCATCCTGTATTCCCTCCTATTCTACCTTAACTCCCCTATCCCCCTTCCTGCCCATCCTTTTTACCCAATATGCCTTCCCCTGTCCCCCTCCATGACCACTTCAACCTACCCTTTAGAATAGTTTTTTTTGACATTACAGAGTATTCTGTGTTGACCAATTGTTTGAATTCCATAAAAATCCCTTTTGATGACATGATGTAAGAAAATAAAATATGAAGAAAGCCAAAGAGGTAGAAAAGTTTTTATAACCACTGTACAAATATGTATGTCAAAGCATACCTGCTTGCAATTGAATGCACTCTGATCATCTAGATAACTAAATTATATTGAAATGTTGTACTTTGGTGTTTAGATTATTTGTTGCTCCATGACTTATTAAATACAACTATAAGTAGTTTTAAGGTAGTTTGGTGAAGCTAGTATAATTTAGTAATCAAGTAAACTGACCACAGACACTTCTCTCAGATCACTGCCTTTACTGAAGTACATGAAAATATGTTTTTAAAGCTAGCAGTGCATAGTTGGAATGGACTTCTATTAATGTTAAACAGAGTAGCCTTTAAAATGTGTTGGTTTCTTTGAAGGCTGTACAGTATTTGTTCGTATTACATTTACCCAACTGATGTGGTAACCTTAGGGTCACTCACTTCCCTCGTCATCAAGATAGAGGCAGATGCAAATATAAATGGTGATAACCTTTTGTATTTGCCTACTTTTGTGGTTTTAGTAAAGCATAAAAGTGCACTTTTCACTCTTCTGCTAAGCTAGAACATATTCACAAATTAAGATTAAAATAATGTTTAGTTGTTTCTCAAGTTGCAATAAAACACATTGGTATTATCACAAAAAGATTTTTTTTTTCTTTTTTCCTTAACAAGCACAAGTGTGAACCAATTATTATCTTTAATATCAAGCCCCTATGGAATGGAGGTATGCTTTGTTTCCATCTGGCAGAAATTAGTCATCTGGCTGGGATAAGATTATGACTTTAGGGACATTAGGGAAATGTGAAGTATCGTAGGAGACTTAGGTGAAGTGGAGGGATAAAGGATAGAGATCATTTTCACACAGGAGAGGTGGGGAACACAGGGCTGATAAGCTTTCATCATTTAATATGTTTCAGGTTATTCTATATCATAATCCCTAAACCTTCTGGAGGCCCCTGGCCATTCACTTGAATTTTCCATACCAGCACTCCTGAATTCCCATTTCGACCACTGATCTCTATCACCCTGTACCCTCAAATACAAAGAGACCCAAAGGAACTCAATTTGGGAAATAGAGAAACTGCACAATGAGCCTGCATAAAAGGTGTACTTCAGAGTTGGATATTTGTTTACTAATATTACATATACAAAGACATACACAAAACAAATCAAAATGAGCTTTAAGTCTATGGGACAATAGAAGTTTGATACATGAGGTTATGTGCTACATATTGCATATTGGTCCAGGCAGACAGCAAAGGTAGAAGGTGTTCAATTGGCTATATGATCCAGTCACACAGCAATATTGGTCAGGGGGTCAGAGGGTTGTGTCGAAGTCAGCAAATTGGATAAAGTCATTTCAATTAATATCGAGCAAACTTGGTTGTCTTTGTTTGAAAAGATACGTAGAGCACGCTACGGCTCTTTTGTAAATAGTACACATTAATTGTAGTTGCAACACATAGTTATTTATGTCGATAGTAGTATTCATGTTTAATATTATAAGTTATATGCATGTTAGTAAAACATATGGTTCAGGTTAAAGGAAATGTGTCATCTGTGGTATCATTTTAATCCCCTATTCATCAGCAGTTGTCCGGTTCCTTCGCCGAAGAGATCGCACATTGCTTACTCTAGTTAGCGATGTTTGGGAATAAATGTTTAAGGTAATACTGACTATAAAATGCTAATAGACTAGTTGAGACTGGATTCTTGCCGGGAAAGTCGGAGCACATCCCCTGGAGAGATGACCTGGCCTATGATCTGCAACATCCTGGACCATCCTGATACCTGGTCCAATAGAAGCAAGCCACATCATCTGCATTGTTTTACTGTATTTCTGACTGCATATAAGCAGGAGCTCTTCATCTAGTGACCAGTCTTCTTTGACCACAGACTTCAGACCTGAATGACTGTTCACTGGATCCCGAGCGCCTGCGATAAGTAACGAGTTATTGGATAGCGACAAAACGTGCATAACAATTTGGAGGCTCAAGGCGGAGGTTACGCTACCGGACGATACGCAAGACCAACGGATTTCTGTTCCGCAACAAAGGGTGGATTGACGCGTCATATACGGGTAAGAACGCAATGTGTTCAAAACCTGTTTTTCATTCTCTGTTGTGAAACCGAATGTCCGTTTTTGCATAATCTGAAGGAGCGCTAACTTGAATCTAGGGACAAAAGAGAAAACTGTTTCTTTTTATTGTCATATTGCGTTTTTAATGTATTGCATTGCTTAGCGTATGTATACTTCCTGCTTAGCGTATGTGAACTTCCGGTAGATTTGCCACGTGTTTAAACAATCGTTTTGATAGTTGTTATACATGCATAGTATAATCACTTGTTAAAGCCTCTGAAACATTATTACTATTGTTGGGAACTTTGATTTTCTGCGCAGAAAAGGTGTATGTCGTGTGATTTGGTGACTTAAAATACACTAAGGTTTGCTCTATTGTTGAATAGAGTGTCAGTTGCTGTCTGACGAGGCAGGTGCCCGACTGGTGTACGGTATACAAGGAAGGTATACTGGTGGCGGAAAGAAAGCAAGTTTTTGCGATGCGCACCCAAGGGTAATCGCAACGTTTACTGATAACTAGTATCTTTAAGCGTTGCGATCGGAGCGCATGGCAAGGAAAGTCGTGATTGTGACTTGGGAACAACGGGGAGGAATTCGACTTTACTGGATGCTGCCAGTTGTAATAAACTCAACAGATTTGCTGGAGAGTCAGGGGTAATCAAGGAGCTGATAGCCCTTTAGTTCGCATTGATATTTCTGTATTAGGGGTCCTCGTTTAGTACGAGAGGAAGCGAGTGGACGCGGCTTGTAGCAAATACGCCCACAGGCCGGTAATATATCTCTAGCGGTAGATTGCGGGTGGCAGAGTGTTGAAAGTAGTGGCAGGATATTGTGATATTCCTGGGACCCTATATGGTGGCAGGATATTGTGATATTCCTGGGACCCTATATTGTTCAACATGGGTGCTAAGCAGACGCTAGAGATGGCCGAGGTACTGCCTAAGGAAGGGCCTATTGGTTCAGCAAGGTTTCTTATGTGTAAGAAATATGGTGCATACGCAACGGCGTATTGCGACACGTGGGTCAAGATGACCAAGGATTGTGTTAGGCCTTTCCCAACAATAGGGAGTTTTAATTCAGAGGTAAAAGTGAGAAATAAACATAATGATTGAAATTGTGGCAAATGGAAGGCAACACGTGGCAGAGCAGCGAGTGCACAGCGGAAGTAGGCGGGGCAAAAAGCGCGCGCACAATGGAAGTAGCCGTTGAGAAGCGCGGAGAACTTACCGCAAGTGCGCCCCCACCACCCTATGCAACAGGGGACATAAGTACAGCCGTTATTAAAAATGAAAAAAAGGAATTTGCTAAGTTATATCCTGTTTTAAGTCAGTTTAAAACAAGTGTTTTTGAAGAAGAGGATGAACCCACTGTCATTTCAGCCATTGCCTATGCTATTATTATGCTAGAGGTTCAGCATAAGTATGGAAAGGGGGCAGTGGCTGAGATAGGTGAGAGTAGTGGAGTGACCACTAGGAGGGAAAACATCCAAAGTACTGAAGCAGCAACTACTGTATTTAATCCTGAAGATAGTGAACCGGTGGGTACTTGTCCTGTCCGCACAATAGCAGTTCCCAATGGGAAGGCGGATAAGGATGGAATAGTTCCTGTAAGAAATGTTACAATGCATTGTCCTTGGACTAGATCAGAATTACGTTCCATTATGACTAAATTCCCAGATCCTAGAAAAGAGTTGGCTAAGTGTCAGAAGTTTGTTAAAGATTTAGGAAATGCACACGAACCAACCAATAAGGATTGGCGGGTAGTGTTGAGGGCATGTCTTCCTCCCAATACTAACATACAAAAATTTATTAAGGATTGTTGGAGGGAGATGACACAATGACAGATGAGGGTAACCAAGAGAATATTGAGAGAATTATCTCACAATTAGCCATCTATTTTCCAGTAGTAGTAAATTGGAGTACGATTTTCACCATAAAACAAAAAGATAGTGAAACAGCAGCGGACTATTTTGCTAGAGCTCTTGAATCAATGGCACAGTTTACTGGGATATGAGATATAAGGGAGAATCCACATCATAGGGAGGTAGCTGTAATGGTACTGATGGATGGTTTAAAGGGAAACCTAAAGACAAGGGTACAAACCTCAACATCTGGTTGGAGGGGAAGCACAGTAGATTCTCTTAGAGAGATTGCCGTGGAGCACGACAAAAATATTTTTAGAAAGAGGGAAGAGAAGAGTGACAGGTTGATGACGATGAGTATACAAGCGTTAGAGGGAGTGCATACACGACCACCAGCATACAACCCACATGACAGGAAACCTAGAATGTTGAGATGTAGCAGCTCCTACTAACTTGCTTGGAAGGGACTTGTTATGTAAAATGGGATGTGTCATATACTGTACCCCTGATGGTGTATTCCTAGACATACCAGAGAAGGTTGCGCATGAGGTACAGGATATATTAGACACCCCACAAACGTTAATGTTGCACTCTACTGTTATAGAACAAAGTTCATCTCAAGTAAAGGGGATGTTGCTGGAGATACCGGGTTCCCTATGGATCAGAGATGGACAGGACACTGGATTGATGGCAAATGTAGTTCCTGTGATGATAAATCTAAAAAGTGGTAGGATAGCTCCAAAAATCCCACAGTATCCATTAAAACCGGAGGTGGAACTAGGGGTATATCCTATTATTGAGAGGCTGTTACAACAAGGGATTTTAATTCGTACATCCAGCACAGCAAATAGTCCCATTTTCCCTGTGAAGAAGAGTGGGGGGAGGGGCTATAGATTAGTCCAGGACTTAAGGGGAATTAATAAAGTTGTTGAGAGCCAATTCCCTGTAGTGCCCAATCCATCTGTCATCCTCATGCAGTTTCCACCTTCTGCTAGTCATTTTACTGTTATTGATCTGTGTTCTGCTTTCTTCTCAGTCCCTCTTCACCCCGACTGCCAATATCTTTTTGCATTCTCCTACAGGGGGGTGCAATATACATGGACTAGACTACCCCAGGGGTTTATTGACAGCCCCAGTATTTTCTCCCAAGCCTTACATGACTGTTTACAATCCTTTCAACCAAGCAATGGGTCTGTTCTGATTCAATATGTAGACGATTTGTTGTTGTGCTCTGATTCTTTTATGTCATGTTTACATGATACTAAATTACTGTTGCTCCATCTCTCGCAAACAGGGCACAAGGTGGCAAAGGACAAGTTACAGCCATGTCAGACTAAGTTCAAATACTTAGGACACTGTCTCACCCAGGGGCTAAGACACTTGACGACCGACAGAATTGAGGCCATACAACACATGACTCTGCCGCAGAGCCAGAAGCAGATCCGTACCTTCTTGGGGATGTGTGGATACTGTAGATCCTGGAACCCAGGTTTTTCTATTCTGGCATTACCATTGCAGGAGCTAGTCTCTTCCTCCAAACCAGAACGTGTCGTACACACAGAGGAGTCAGAGCAAGCGTTCTTTAATCTTAAAGATAGCCTGACTAGAGCCCCTGCATTGGGAATACCTGATTATGAAAAGCCTTTTGAGCTATACTGTACGGAAGCTGATGGTTGTGCAGCAGGTGTCCTTACTCAAAAACATGGTGACGCTAACAGACCGGTAGCATACTACAGTGCACAATTGGACACTGTGGAAAGATCACTCTCAACATGTCTCAGAAGTGTAGCAGCAACTGTTGTTTGAGTAATTAGAGATATTCTCTGACATCTGTGTTTTGTTTTTGTTTTTGGTTTTGGCAAAACCTATTTTGCATGTTTTGGTTTTGGATCTGTATTTTTTTTTTTAATGCTAAAATATGTTAAAATCTTATAATTTTGCTCTTTTTTTGTTCCTACATTATTATTATCCTCAACAACACCAATTTCCAGTCATTTCCAGTCAATTTTGACCACCTCACAGGTCACATTATTATTTTCATACACTTTCGACCAAAGACTGCAGCGAGCTGGCTGGATGCTAAGCGACAGAGCAAAGACACAAACACACGGCAGTTCAAAGCACATCTAGGAAATATTGCCACATAGCAGTGTCAGAAAAGAAAATTGGTGCAAGATGGAATTGTCCTTGGCGCCCCACCCCACCAACCCATATGTTAAAAAGGTTTAACAAACTCACACAGAAACAGGAGGAGTAGCAAGTACAGTTTAACAAATCAAGCACTTCAGCGACAAGGAGTGCCAATTTGTTGCTTAAGTGCTTGGTTTGTTTGGACCCTCACAAAACTTGCTACCAATAGACTTAAGGCAGATAAGCTAACAGTGATGTCAATGATCTCTACAGTGGCAAGATGTTGTTGACATCATCTTCAGCTTCATCTTCACCCTCATTAGTGTACATCATCCTCACACAATATTAATTCATCCCCACTGGAATCTACCATTACAGAAGTCTCTGTACTTTGATGTAATTGCCGGTAAAGCTATTCCTCGTGGAATTTGTAGCTCATTTTGATGAACATCATCTTTTCCACATTTTTAGGAAGTAGCCTCCTACACAGATCCCTGTCAAGGTTCCCGGCTGTGCTGAAAACGCTTTCCGAGTACACACTGGAGGGTGGGCAGCTTAGGTATTGCAAAGCGAATTTGTACATGGGTCTTTAAATTGCCTTTTTTTCCTCCCAGTATGTAAAGGGACTGTCTGTCATGTCTATTTCTATGCTGTCATTAAAATAATCCTCCACCATTCTTTGAATGTTGATAGTAGGATCAGGTGGAGTTACGGCAGAAGTGCCACGATTGTTGGGCAATTCTTTTAGACCAGACCAGGGGGTAAATGTATGAACCTCCGGATTCTTCAACTCCGGTGAGTTCAGCGTCTTCAGCGCTTAAATTTAAAGCGGCGCTGCCTTGTAAAGGGATTCACCAACCTAGTGGGCTGTCACATAATCTTTAGTTTGCCCAGTTCCACTTGTTTACATATGTGTGGTTGAGTGTACAGTGGGTAGAATGTAATTTTGCAGCCCAATAATTACATTTTTTTGAACTTTCTGGCAGAGGTGAGGAATTGCTTTTCTAGTAAAATGGTATTATGATAGAATTTGGTAACGGGGATACAGGACCTCAATTAACTCTCTAAAACCTGCTGCATTAATTGTGGATATTGGACACAGATCTAATACTAGCATAGTCGCCATGGCATCTGCGATCCGCTTTGCAACTGGGTGACAGCTTTCATACTTGCTTCCTCTTGCAAAGGATTGTTAAACAGTCAATTGTTGAAAAGTTCTAGAAGTCTTCTTCTTGGTCTGCTTCTGGTATAAACATTCACCCCCAGCAGCAGCAGCAGCAGGCCTAACGATCAACAATTCTTCAGAGGAATCCTGGATAGGGGAGGAATCATCTAGCCTACATTTTTTGGTCTTTTGCCCAGCCATGACAATTGCCTACTTCTTATCACTGGCAAGAACCACTGGTGCAGGACTTACACAAACAACATCATCGTAATCAACATCCTCATTAGCGCCATCGTCAGCTACACAAATATCCCTCTCATCCTGTTACAAATCCAAAGTGGCATCCTCAATTTGTGTATCACCGGTTACACTTGGGCTGCTTATTCACACATTTGTAGAAATGGTGAAAGGAGGCTTCTTTATGAGTACAGTATCTGAAAGGTCAGGCTTATACATAGCGGGCCTAAATCATTAACGGGCGTATGTCCATTTTCAGTGCGTATCGTACGCAAAAGTCTTGTGCACATGCTCAGAAACCGAGCGAATATTCGGGTACGAACGCCAACCCTTTACGGTTTGCGAACGCAATCGCCATTTTTGACGGCCTACGGTTTTGGGGGCATAATAAGGCCGGTGACAGGGTGTGGTGCCATAGATAATTCACAATGAAAGCGTTCCTGTGTTGGGCCGTCAAAATCAAACTTGGGCGAACAAACGCAATCGCGTGGTTTTCGGTGTATAGTATGCAGCTGCTCGGGGTCTAGATTATATGTCAGTGCCGAACCACTAGCAGACTCAATTAGGCATCCGGATCACCTGAAGTATGGAGGGTGGCTGGGAGGTAAGTCTAGGAGGGTAGCAGTGTGAGGTCTATTAGGTGGTCAGAGGGAGATGGGACCAAAACTGCAGGGGGGAGTGACAGAACAGGGGTTAAGTGAGCACTGTGGGGGTAGAGAGGGGGATGAGGGCACATGAGGCCACCTATGATGCAGGACAGGACGACGTGAGAAGATGGGGAGGAGTCACAGAGTCCTCCAGGGAGACAGGCACAGAAGCATCCAAGGAGGCTGGCAGAGTCACAGACAGGGAGAGGCCTGGTGGCAGCAACAGGCAGGGAGGGTTCGGGACCAACCCTCGGCCTGTGGTGGCTGGGGCCGACTAAGTAGGGTGACAGCATCAGGAGCCGGAGCAAGGGGTGAAGCAACAGGATGCCGGAGCAGGAGACAGCAGGCAGGATCAGGTGAGACCAGACATCAAGATGGAAAGAAGGCCCACTCAGCAACATAGAGTGGCAGAATCAGTTGGGGCCTGGAACAGCAGAAGACCGAATCAGGACCAGAGCAGCAGGTGTTGGCGAACACCAGGTGGGATCGGAGCAGCAGGACTTTTCTTTTCCATTTTGGAGAGTGAAATGATACCTGGAAGCTGCAAATTACAGGTGGCCACCGCAACAAGGTTCAGTCATGTTTGCCAAGCATGGATCAGAGGACCGACAGTGCTGGTTTACTTATATCAGCTAAAGACTCCATTGTTTTCATCATATATTGGCATCACAGGAATATTCAGCAGCTTTCTGAATTAAACTGTACTTTGAATTGAAGTATCCGACTAAAGAGCAATTGTATTGACGTTTGGATACTGCCTTTTATTAAGTGTAATACCCCCTTACTCCTGCTAAGGAGTATACATGTAATATCATTGTGTGTATCACTTACTTCTTCATGCGCAGTGCCTCCACCAAGTCTTCTTAGTCTGTGTATGTATAGACGTGGATGTAATGACCACCACGGGCTACTTGGGGGCCCCCTGTAACCACACACACTTTGCACTGCACAACTCTGACATATGATAAGATTGTTTTTTTATATAAAATATTTACTTTGACAATATATATTGTAAATAAATGTACAATTAGGGAATAAATAATCACTTAAATTCCATATACATCTCTTAATAGATCAATCTCATTAATATATATTCTCCTCCTCACCTGTGTCCGTCTCCTCTCTCCTGTCCCCTGGTGTCCAGTGAAACCATTATTCCTCCTCTCCCCGCTGTAACTGACACGTTCCTTTGTCAGTTCTGGTGCAATTGAGCAATATCATTCCGGGCACCGAGGACTCTGGGATATGTAGTTCCTGCCAGCGCCGGCTTCTATATTTATTTTTAATCTCTGCTCGGCGGCAGATATTACATAGGGATATGACTGTCATTAAGGAACATATCTGCAAGTTTTGTACATTGCAAAACTCAGTCTACTCATGCTCAGAACCAAACGATACGCAACAGAACGCAGCTACGTCCAAGTCAGCTTTGAGCACAAACACTTTCTACAGCCTACGATTTAGGGGAGTGAACAGGGTGGGGAATGAGTGGATTTATGTAGGCAATATACAGTAAGGGTGTATCCGTGCAGCCACATCCAAGTGAGACTCAGCTGCAGAAGTACGCTGATTTTATGCTGTATCTTTTGCACCAGCTAGATGTCTAGTCTAAGTCCTGAGTCCCAGTTATATCAGTCGCATATGCATGCTATAACCTGTGTTTGCAATCAGGAGCAACTGTAAAAAAGTCTGTTATGTACAGCAGATATTATGTACACCGTAATAAATGTTTTTCAAGAAAAAAAATATTTTTAAAAAATGTCCATGTATAATCATAAATCACTACAATATTGCTATACTACTATACTATTAACATTAATTAACTTTAATTGAATATATTGTATGTATATATATATATCTATATCTAGATATATATATATATATATATATATACACATATTTCTATGCCTACTTTTGGGATTTTTTATTCCACATAGGTATTGTACGTATCCTGCAGTGTCTGGTCTAGTAGAGCAGAGTAAACCTACACCTGAGATCCATTCCTTGTTGAATTCAGGAGTATGCAGAGTTGAATTACGTGCAGTTTAAAACAAATTCATTCTGCACTCAGTGTGTGTGACTTAATGACTCAGGCCCTATATGTTTTATTTTCTATTATTTTGTTTTTTTGCCATAACTATTGCTGTAGTACTCAGCACATGGTATACGGTATAAGATCATTGTCTTTCTGCATGTTGAAATTTTCTCCAATCAAATGATGACCACAGAAGATGGCTTGGCTTGTAAAATAGATTGGTAACCTTTCTGGTTCATTATTGGTTGCATTGTGTGTAAATCACCCACTTTACCAGCGCCAAAACAGCCTTGTACATAACAGTTCTGCTGCCATGCTTGACAGAAGGCATCAATCACTCCTTCAGCATCCATTCATTTACTATACGTCTTATATACACAGATCAGCCACAACATTAAAACCACCTGCCTAAAATTGTGTAGGTTCCCCTAATGCCGCCAAAACAGCTGTGACCCGCCAAAGAATGAACTCCACAATATGTTAGCAGCAGATCCTTTATGTCCTGTAATTTGCAAAATGCAGCCTTCATGGCTCGTTTTTTCAGCACATCCCACAGATACTCGATCGGATTGAGATCTGGGCAATTTGGAGGCCAAGTCAAAATCTCGTACTCTTTGTCATGTTCCTCAAACCATTCCTGAACAATTTTTGCAGTGTGGCAGGGCACATTATTCTGCTGAAAGAGGTCACTGCCACCAGGGAATACCATTGCAATGATGAGGTGTACTTGGTCTGCAACAATGTTTAGGTAGGTGGTATGTGTCAAAGTAACATCCACATGAATTCCATCTCTTCCCCAGGTAAACAACGCACACACACCCACATGATCTAAAAGAAAACGTAATTCATCAGACCAGGCCACCTTCTTCCATTGCTCTATGGTCCAGTTCTGACGCTCACGTGTCCACTGAAGGGGCTTTTGGCAGTGAACATGGATCAGCATGGGCACTCTGAATGATCTGCAGCTGTGCAGCGCCATACGTACCAAGCTGCAATGCACTATGTGTTCTGACACCTTTCTATCATTCACATCACACTGAGTAAAACCATTAACCCCTTTAATGTTAATAATTGTGTTTCTGTTTTATCCAATCAAATTTACTTTAGACATTTAGAGGAGGGTGCACTTACACATTGTAACCCAATTGTATACATCTTCATCATCACCATTTATTTATATAGCGCCACTAATTCTGCAGCGCTGTACAGAGAACTCACTCACATCAGTCCCTGCCCCATTGGAGCTTACAGTCTAAATTGCCTAGCACACACACTCACAGACAGACACATAGACTAGGGTTAATTTGTTAGCAGCCAATTAAACTACCAGTATGTTTTTGGAGTGTTTGAGGAAACCGGAGCACCCGGAGAAACTCTAAGTGCTAACCACTTAGCCACCGTGCTGCCCCAAATACATATAAGAAGAAGACAAAAAGTGTGTGTCAATGAGGCACTCAATGGTTACATTTACTTGAAATACAGTCATGACCAAAAGTTTTGAGAAGGACACAAATATTATTTTTCACAAAGTCTGCTACCTCAGTTTTCATGATGGCAATTTGCATATACTCCAGAATGTCATGAAGAGTGATCAGATGAATTGCAATTATTTTCAAAGTCCCTCTTTGCCATGACAATGAACTTTATCCCAAAAGCAACTTTTCCGCTGCATTTTGTTAGGACTCTGTGATGGTCTCTGCCGTTGTCCTGTTTCTGGATGCAGTATCTCCATGTCGCCAGAGGTGCTGCTCTCCTCCTATGGACATTTGACATCTACTCACTGGTAGGAGTTATTCTGTGCTCCTCGTTTTTGCCCACCTGTGTCACTCATAACTTATACCAGCTTCTCCCAGGTTCCTGTGCTGATCATTAATGTTTGTTTGTATCTGGATAACCTGCTTTCTTTATTGCGGTTTCTGTGGAAATCCTTGTTTTTACCAGCTCCTGCTACTCACCTGTACCTTATCTTCTGGAAACCTACCTGATGTCTGTCTCATGGACACACTACTAACTTATAGTTCTGAGAACTCCTGGCTATTACTGTCATCTGGCTTCAGCTAATTTACCTGCTGTATTATCATTATCATTTACCTGCTATTTTGCTATACCCAGAAGTCTGTTAATTTATCAAGCCTGTACTGATCTCTCTTTATTTTTGCTTCACCTGACAATGTTTTCACTGTAATAAACAGTTTACTGTTTATCTCACATTTTTGGCTCTGTGGCTGTAATTATAAGGAATTCGTTTTTGAACAGAATTATAACACATTTCAGCCCTGCCACAAAAGGACCAGCTGACATCAGGTCAGTGATTCTCTCGTTAACATAGGTGAGAGTGTTGATGAGGACAAGGCTCATCAACACTCGATTGAGTTAGAGTGACTGTAATGCTTAAAAGGAGGGTGGTGCTTGAAATCACTGTTCTTCCTCCGTTGACCATGGTTATCTGCAAGGAAACACATGCAGTCATCATTGCTTTGCACAAAAATTGCTTCACAGGCAAGATATTGCTGCTAGTAAGATTGCACCGAAATCAACCATTTATCGGATCATCAAGAACGTCAAGGAGAGAGGTTCAATAGTTGTGAAGAAGGCTTCAGGGCACCCAAGAAGGTCCAGCAAGCGACAGGACTGTGTCCTAAAGTTGATTCAGCTGTGGGATATGACCACCACCAGTGCAGAGCTTGCTCAAGAAGGGCAGCAGGCGGGTGTGAGTGCATCTGCACGCACATTGAGGCGAAGACTTTTGGAGGATGACCTGGTGTCAAGAACGCCAGCAAAGAAGCCACTTCTCTCCAGGAAAATCATCAGGGACAGACTGATATTCTGCAAAAGGTACATGGATTGGATTGCTAAGGACTGGGGTAAAGGACTGGGGTAAAGTCATTTTCTCTCATGAATCCCCTTTCATATTGTTTGAGGCATCTGGAAAAATGCTTCTCCAGAGAAGGAAAGGTAAGCGCTACCATCAGTCCTGTGTTATGCCAACAGTAAAGCATCCTGATATCATTCATGTGTAAGGGTTGCTTCTCAGCCAAGGGAGTGGGCTCACTCACAATTTTGTCTAAGAACTATTAAAGTAATTGTATCGTTTTCAAATAAGCATTGCCCAAGCGATTGTATTGTGTTTCTAACGCACAAAGTGATTTATTTTAGCAGATGTAACAAGTTAACAATTCAATACATGATTGTAATATAATACAGTACAGTACAGCCAATACCAAAAGATAAATACATACCGCTGCAATCGCTGCGCTTCCACGGGTCCCAGTGCACAGTATATCTGTTTAGATAACTGTGGTCAGAGTAGACTGAACACTACATGAGAGCTACTGCTTATATGCAAACAGAGATACAGTGAAACAATACAGGTGGTATAGCTTGCTTCTATTGGTCCAGGCATCAGGAGGGTCCAGGGGGTTACACATCATAGGTTGATTCAATCTAAGGAATCCAAAGGTGGGGGTCTCTCCAGGGGATGAGCTCTGTTCTTCCCGCCAAACTGCTCTGTCCTTCCCGCCAAACTCCAATTACAATCAGTCCATTAGCATTTGACAGTTAATATCATATTAAAGGTTTATTCCCTAACATCAATAACTAGAGTATGCAATGTGCGATCTCTTCGCCGAATGCACCGAACAGCTGCTGATGTAAAGGGGATTAATATTATATTAGACATGACACCTTTCCTATAAGCTGAACCTTAAATATCACTGAAGTGTACATATAATCATATTATATAAACTAATAATAAACCAAATACTATCTGCTCATAAATTACAGTGTAACGGACTAGCATGAATATGAATTATATAAATAACTAAATGTTGTAATGCGAGTGTGTACGTGCGTATTTTACCGTGCGATCGCACCACGCGCTGTGTTAGGTGGCGTACGGATCTGTGTTACTTGGCGTACAAATCGCAATCGCACGGCAAAACAATATTAACCAATATACTTTCGTTCATCCAATTTTACGACTTCGACAGAACACAGCCATGAATAAAGAATGGTACCAAAACATCCTCCAAGAGCAACTTCTCCCAACCATCCAAGAACAGTTTGGTGACTAACAATGCATTTTCCAGCATGATGGAGCACCTTGCCATAAGGCAAAAGTGATAACTAAGTGTCTCAGGGATCAAAACATCAAAATTTTGGGTCCATGGCCAGGAAACTTCCCAGACCTTAATCCCATTGAGAGCTTGTGGTTAATCCTCAAGAGGCAGGTGGACAAACAAAAACCCAAAAATTCTGACAAACTCCAAGCATTGATTAGGCAAGAATGGGCGGCCATCAGTCAGTATGTGGCCCAGAATTTGACTGATAGAATGCCAGGCTGCAGAGGTCTTCAAAAAGAAGGGTCAACACTGCAAATATTGACTCTTTGCATAAACTTACTGTAATTGTCAATAAAAGCCTTTAACACTTATGAAATGCTTGTCATTTTACTTCAGTATACCATAGCAACATCTGACAAAAAAATGTCTAAACAATGAAGCAGCAAACTTTGTGGAAAACCAATACTTGTGTCATTTTCAAAACTTTTGGCCATTACTGTAAAATTCTAGGTTTTATTGATATGCATTAAAATTCAATTTGCAATTTTGATATGGAGATATCCCTTATTTTCGTCTAAATCAATTAAAAATATTACCAAATTTTAAAAATCAAATGTACAGAGATTGAGAATGTAACTTTGATTATCACTGTTAAAAAGGTAGTATTATACTGCCAACCCACTTTGTTGCCACTGATTATCTTTTGTTTCTATGCACAATAATTATATTTGATTTTCCTACTATTGTGTTACCTAGTGGCTCCCTTTAATCATTCTGTGGGTTACTGTATGTTAATAAAATTAGAGTTTAATCATTCAAATTGGTCTTTGTATGTTAATATTCACACTGCTGTTATTTCATTATTCACTTATCCTCGCTTTGATTACAATAAACAAGTATGTGTCTTTTAACACATGGATAGCTTTACTTTGCTTTATTCTGAATGAAAACAGAAGTATCTATCAAAATTAGAGATGGGCGGGCTCGGTAATCCGAATTTAGCCAATCCGAGTACCGAGCCGAGCACGCACGGTACACTCCCGCCCATTCAGATTCAAAATCGAGGCAAAACGTCATCGCGACATATTCGTATTTCTGAGCTCGGTTCTCGCGAGATTTGAAAAGCATAAATACCAGCCTCCACAGCAATCCATCGCCATTTGACAAAGAGAGAAAGCAGGGTTAGGTCACACTGGCTATATCAGCGCAGGGACAGAGCAGTAATTGGACACATTATTGTTTGTATGCAATACCATTGTAATTCTAATACCAGTTGTTACAGCAGAAAGAGGAGGATAGAGGAGGGTATTTTTTGTGCAGTTTCTGGCACTCCAAGTGCTTTTGGGGTGTCCCCCCATTCTTTTGCATTAATATTTCTGGCTTTCAAAAGTCCTGTTTGTCAACAGTCTAAAAAAATTTATATTTAGCACTCCCAAGTGCTTTTGGGGTGTCCCCCATTCTTTTGCATTAATATTTCTGGCTGTCAAAAGTCCTGTTTGTCAGCAGTCTAAAAAAATAATATTTAGCACTCCAAGTGCTTTTACTGTGTCCCCCATCATTTTGCATTAATATTTCTGGCTGTCAAAAGTCCTGTTTGTCAGCAGTATCTAAAACAATTTGTAGCACTACAAGTGCTTTGGGCTCAGAATGGATTCAAAGCAGTCCACATATGAGCAGAATTAGCAACCAGGTTCTGTCACCAGTCCTGATGGTAGTGTTCCCAGTACGTCATCTGGGAAAGGCGATGTCAAACTACACAGTCTTTTGAAATCAGTCAAAAAAACACACACCCCAAAAAAATTTACTGTGTTGAAGCGAAAAAGAAGTGTAACTGAGGAATAGTTAAGCGGCGATAAAAAAAAAATTGCCAACATGCCATTCTATACACGCAGTGGCAAAGAGAGAATGAGGCCTACACATTTGTCTATTAGTTTCAGATCAAAAAATGTTACCGAGCCTACAAGTGCTGCACAACTACTGTTACGCGTCAAAGCCGAGCTGCAACATAACAGTAAGGCATTAGAGGATAATGTTTGCTCTGAATCACAACTGACACCAATCCCTGTGGAGAGTCCATCCAACAGTGGGATGTCTACTCGTGAGCATTCTGTTAGTGACAGTGTACCCATAAAGAAGGACCCTTTCAGCAGTTCTGCTGATGTGTGCCTGAACAGCCCGAGTGTAGCCGTGATACACAAATTGAGGATGCCACTTTGGAAATAGAAGAGGATGAGGGGGAGATTTGTGTAGGCGACGAGGGCACTAATGATGATATTGATGATTATGATGCAGACAGATACCAAATTGCCCTTCTCAATTTCTATATATATTCTAGACTCTATAACGGCTGAATAGTTTTCTATTTTACTCCTAGTGGAGAGGGTGTCTGATGCAGGACAGACACCAAACTACCTTGGTCCATTTATTTTTACTTTCTAATTCTATAGTCTATGCAGGCTGCTTTTATTCTATTCAACTACAAGTGGAGGGGGGGGGGTGGGTGGTCATAGATAGCCACCAAACTACCTTGGTCCATTTATTTTTACTTTCTAATTCTACAGTCTATGCAGGCTGCTTTTTTTCTATTCAACTACAAGTGGAGGGTGTAATATACACCCAAAGACGATGGCTACATTGACAATAATCAAAGATGGAGGGGGAAGACAACCAGGTTTGTCTGTATAATTTGCAGGCAAGTGTTAGAATTAAGGACGACCTACCAGGGATTAAACTGTTTTTTCATAATTTATTAGCTTTAGAATTACCTCTCTTATCCAAGAAACTGGTGGAGCACTAAATTAGGTTATTTTAGACCAAAAAAAATGTATTTTTTTTTAAAAAAATAAAACCAAAACCAAAACCAAAAGCAAAACACGCAAGGGCGGTTTGGCAAAACCAAAACCAAAACACGACGGTAATCCAGATCCAACACCAAAACCAAAACCAAAACACAAGGGGCAGTGAGCATCTTTAATCAAAACTAAAGTTGATCTTGCTCAGCAATGTAACTTCGATGGAAGAACTTATACATATAATGTAGTGTATAAAGAAATTGTTTAGTTTCTTTAATAAAGTGATTTATAATATAGTTATTTATTCATTATACTCCATTGTTAACATTTCTACATATAATGTAGTGTATTAAAAAGTTACTGAATTCTGTTAATAAAGTAATTTAGTAATTACATTTCGGTTTAATTTAAGGCAGTTACCTCCGGGTTTCCCTAGTAAGTATGCTTTCATTTAAAAAACAGGAAATTTCTTAGTGATTTGAAACTTTTAAATGCTAGAGTATACCATCAGCATGATCCAGCTTACTTAGAATTCACTTTGTGAGTACCACAACTTGAACATAGAGCTGCA
The DNA here is from genome assembly GCF_038048845.1 of Mixophyes fleayi. Lineage (NCBI taxonomy): Eukaryota > Metazoa > Chordata > Amphibia > Anura > Limnodynastidae > Mixophyes > Mixophyes fleayi. The sequence goes on along the minus strand of NC_134402.1, from coordinate 284,582,962 downwards.
TATATAGAACAATTCTCTGTTGGCTAGTAAGCCTATCCTTCTATATCACTATGCCTGCTGATACCGCACTTACCTTTGGGCTCATCTCAGTTGTGCTTGGGATTTTGCTGCCTTCAGGTGATCAGGAATATTGATTAATCTCCCTTACAAAGATTGCATAATTTGAGTCTGTTTTCTACTATCTGATCTTTTATTATTCTGTGTGAAGTACTACAGACTGCCATTGTCTCTGGAGATGTTTAATTCATTACAGCTGTCACAGACTGCCATTATTAGACACTTTGTCTGTGCTTATTTATCAGTAGCAAATTGCAATTTCTCTGTTTATGATCATAAGTTACTCTGGATGTTTTCAACATATTCAAATAAAATCACAGTTGTTTGAACTTCTCTCCTACCTCAATATTGTATTTATTTATCCAACACTTGGCAAGATTTGTTCTGAATAGCAGCCAACACTCAGCACAGCACAGCACAGATGTAAATGGGGATAGCTTAGCTGGGCATTAAAAAAAAAATAAAAAAAATGCTCAAAATAATTACCAGGCTGATTGTTGAAAACTTAAAACTTAAAACTAAGAGACAATATGGCACTATGACACTACCATATCGAAAAACATGCTCCCTATCTCAGGAAAGAAACCAAACTACCCCAGTTCAAGGTAGGATTGAGCTGTTTCTAATGCACTATAAATTCTACTATTTCTATGTTTAGCTACTTACGACCTGTTATGATATTTTTGCAATGTTCCACTTGATTGTACCTCATAAAAGGGCTACTTTGTAAATAGGTTTTCAGGGACTCAAGTATGAGTACCCATTTATCATCATATTCATTTCCCCTTATGACCTATGTAGTGCCATCTATAGATCCAGTCCCAAAGCCCTACCTCCCCTGAACAGACCTAATAGGTAATGTTGGGGCTTTACTAGAGAGTTGACACTGAATATAATAGTAAAAGCAAGTTTTTTATTAACTTTATTGAAAGCTACATTAAAGTGTTTTTTTTCGTTGTTGCTCCTTGTGAAGCTCTGTCTAGGACAGTGCACTTAGCATCTAGGCTATTCGTCCAGCTGGTCTTAATGTCATACATTTTATTTCAATGTGGTATGTGAACACCAGTAGGATTAAATTGACATTTTAAAGGAGACCAAATTACATAGCAGCATATGCACTATATAGTAATTGTAAATATCTGCAAACATAGATGTTGCACCTTGCCAAATTGGCAAATGTCTAAATTTTATGCATCTTACATTATATTACTGTAGTGTTTTATCCAGTGGGTACATTGCACAGGATCCTTACGGTCCTGAGGAGGAAAATTGTACCATTAGTCTTGGGTGGCTGCCCCGAGGATTTCCAGCTGTTAGATGGGGCAGTGGAGGATTTTGGGAAGAGCATCTGGTTCCGCATAATCCTGGAGTCACATGAGTGGAAGCAGGGACCAGGAAGATGTAGAAAAAGGAAAATAGTGAGGGAGGAAGGTGAAGGAGACTACAAAAAGGAGATAAGGGATAATGAAGGAGAAAGGGACTGGGGAATTAAGGAAAAGAGGGTTAAGAAAAACAGTTGAAGTAAATAAAAGAGGTATCATGAGTTGGAAGAGGTGAAGACAATTTAGCTGCCTACCAGGCTTAGCTGTTCAACAATAAAGAGACTGGACTTTATAGTCCTTCCCCATGAATAGCCCTGCTCAGAGGGACCACCGCCTTCCCACTAGACATGACTGAGGGGGCTAGCAACAACATCCACATGGGTAAGGCAGAGCAGAGTCCCCACCATGCCAAAATCCTCCCTGGGGATCACAGCCCTGTCCTGTATTTTAGTTTGGTGCCTACACAGCCTTCACTCTCCTTACTGATTTTTCATACTGAAGTGAATCAGCTAGAATGCTGTTTTTATTACGCATACATTGCATACGGCCAACTGTCCTAATTTTCAAAGGGGTGGAAATTATACATTTAGGGATAAGGTCTTGGTAAAATGGTCTGTGTGACTGTGTGTATTAGACATGACTTGCAAAAAGCAAATTATTGTCCCAGTTTTTGTTATTGCAGTGTTGGAAAGTAGTAACTGTAAGTGGTCCTTTGTTTAGCTTCTAATTGTATTCAGAAGCCCAGTTACAATGACCTCCGCAATCTTGCATGCATTGGATTGAATGCCTGGAAGGGATTGAATTGGATCAGTGTAAACAAATTCTCACTTATCTAACCAATAAGGTTCACTCTCCAACATCTATACTGAGCCTGGATGTGCAAAAACTTTTTGACAACTTGTCATGGCCCTTCAAGTAGAGGACACTCTCTTATATACAGGATTTGAAGGGGAATTTAAGTGAGTAGATGCATTATATTTTTACCCCTACTATTATGTGCATGAATGGGTTCTACATTCAACCTTTTATTACTAGTAATGGTAGCAGGCAGCTTTGCTACTTGCCCATTTTGATTTTTGCATTAATGATTAAGCATCTGACAGCTTCTATAAGAGCAAACAAGAACAAAACTGGAGTTAAAGTGGCTTCAAGGAAAAAAGATAGGCTTAAACAATGTGCTTTTGACACTGACAAAAACTTTAACAGAACTTTTCCCAGAAAAACAGACATATAGCAACCTGAAGGGTTGTAAGATGTTAGGAACAACAGGAAGGAGGAATGAGATTGTGTTGGGGTTAAAGATGGTTTATTGAGGCTCAATAACAGACAGGCAATAACAACAGAATTGCAGTACAGAAGTGGCAATAATGCATGGTTGCCAACTCTCCCGGAACGTCCTGGAGACACCCGGAATACTGGGAAATCTCCCGGGCTCCCGGGAGAGTACTTAAAAATCCCGAATTTTGCGGCGGATTTCACCGATTCCAAACTGCGCATGCGCCGGTGACAGCATCGGCATAATGACGAGTCGCATCTCCCAGCAGACCCCGGCCATTGCGGAGCACGGAGCTCCCATGCCCAGCAGCAGACTGAGCACTGAGCACGGAGCACGCTGACAACGGAGCAGGGAGCAGGGACCTGGGACCAGACTGAGCCAAAGCAGGGAGCATTTAGTAAGTATTAGTTATAAGGAACCACCTTGAAATAATTATTACATTTTGATGACCACATTAAATAATTTAAAAAATATTGCTGACCATATTAATATAACATTTGGAGTTTTGCTGACCTAGGTCTAGGATTGGTGTATTATTTAAATTTATAATTTGTTATTAATTTCTATAGTTTATTTTTTATTACAATATTTATTAAATGGTTATGCCAGAACTTTATTATTTTTATCTTAGAGCTCTAGTGTTTAGCAAGTGGGGCGCCCCAGTATATGTAATTCTAATGGAGTTAATGTTAAACTATAGTATTTCATTATTTTCTGATTTATTAAATGTGTTTGACAGGGTCCTTTGTGGTCTGTAATGATTCTGCCCTCTTTATTTCCATTATATATAGACCTTTAGGGGGTATTCAATTGTCCGCGGGTTCGAGCGCGGAAAAACTAATACCGTTAATAGGGTAATCTCTCGCTGGATTTCAGCTCACAGCTCCCTGAGCTGCGAGCTGAAATCCAGCGACTAAATTACCGTATTAATGGTTTTTCCGCGCAGGATTACCGTAATAATGGTAACAATTGATTAGAGTGCTGTAATTGTGTTTTTTTGTGGTAGTTGTAAGTATAATTAAAGTTAACCCAAAAACTGCTTTTAATGAAATTAGTTAAATAAGAGCATAGTCATTTTGATCCTTTTGTAGTGAAGACATATGTAGAATATATGTAGAATATATGTATATATATATATATATTTATATAATTTTTTTGCATTTAATCAAACCTCACTAGGGATAATTAAATTAATATATATATATATATATATATATATATATATATATATATATATATATATATATATATATATATATATGTAGAGCCGTGGGTGATATTGGGACACAGCCTTTTTGGACCTATAACCCCCTTCCCCAGTCATATCTATCATGAGTCCAATTCCCAACCATGGCCTTATCTGTGAAGAGTTTGTATGTTCTCCCCGTGTTTGCGTGGGTTTCCTCCCACACTCCAAAAGCATACTAGTAGGTTAATTGGCTGCTAACAAAATTAACCCTAGTCTGTGTGTATGTTAGGGAATTTATATTGTAATCTTCAATGGGGCAGGGACTGATGTGAGTGAGTTCTCTGTACAGCGCTGCGGAATTAGTGGCGCTATATAAATAAATGATGATGATGATTTTTCAAAACATCCCATAGCCTAAATAATTACTAAGTAGTTCCCCGCCTTGCATATCACTTTCCCTGGCTGTGGCACCTCTGTGAGATTGCCGCTGCACCCCATGTCACTGTATAACAAGTTAGTGATGTTTAATTTTTTGCTCTGTTCTGAAATCTAATATTTGTTCCTCTCCTTTAGAGATTCTGCATTCGCTCTTGGACAGCATTCTGCGTCAGATATCAGTACATATGGGCCTTACCAGCCAACCAGGAGAAGGTAAGAGTTAACATTTTTATTTTGCACAGACACAATTTACTTTGTAAGCTGTTCCAATGGTGGAAGACACTTAAATCCAGGGGTTGGCAACACTCGGCGTGCAGCGCCCTGCATTGTGGCACATCGAGCGGCTATCAATGCAGCACATCTACACAACACTGAACTGCTGCACATTTTGTGTTGTATAGGAACTGGGGGCATTACTGTGGAATAATATGAACATTATGTACAACTATATGGTATATATTAAAAATCTTTCTCTTTGGAAATTAGCAAGTCATTACTTTGTCACCTATATACAAACACATTATGATTACATGCTGATCAAACTACTACAGGTTGAACTGGTCACGCCCAGTGGGTGGAGCCGGTCACACCCAGTGGGCGGAGATGGTCACGCCCAGTGGACGGCGCCGGTCACGCCCACAATGGTTTTTACTTTCTCCCTGAAATGAATTTTCAAAAGTTGGCAAGTATGCAATAATTATATGCAGGATAATAGCTGAAGCACAACAGTAACACAGTGCTGAACAAGAACTAGAAATATGCAGACAAATATGGAGATACATGTGTAGCAAAAAATCTCTGGCAGTTGACAGTCACTGGTAATGCAGAAATGTCCCTGACACACTGATAATAAAGAGATATCACTGACACTGATTCACAAAGCCCCTTAGTGTAGATGGAAGAAATGTTGAACTGTGAGTATGTACTCAGCATGTAACTGTAGTGGATGAAACAATGCATGCAAGGGCTTTGCTTCGATCCGTGGTAGAAGCTTGTCATTTACACTTACAAAATGCAAAGACAAAGCACAGACAGCCCAGCTCACCTCTGGTTCAGACTTCGTGTTCAATCATTAATTTCATGACACACTGATAATAAAGAGATATCTCTGACACTGATTCACAAAGCCCCTTAGTGTGGATGGAAGAAATGTTGAACTGTGAGTATGTACTCTGTACGTAACTGTAGTGGAGCTACCTGAGAGTAACAGGGTGCACAAAGAGGAGGTTGTCCGAAAATCAAGCGAAGTACTCTGGCTTCTGGATTATTGTGATTTCTGGCACAGAGTTAGAAACCATTACCCACTGAGATTCAAAGCCAAAGATCGGGAACCAGAAGTCACCATAATGAGAAGCCAGGAACCAACAGGAGTGGAAGGCAGACATACAATTAAAAGTACTTGTCAGTTCTTTTTGCTGCTGTATGCTAAAAAATACGCTGAGTGGCTGCAATTGTAGCAGTGTGTGCCCATCTATATTTTGTCAGAATGCAGTGGATTCTGAGAGGACATATGCAGGCTGTTGAGAACCAATCAGACATACAAAAAATGAAGTTGCAATGTCACACTTTTTACGGTCAGCGGATCCTTTTATGGGTTTACCTAGTTTGACGCCACCTACTGGGAGTCGCAGAGTCTAACGACCTGAAAGGTTTTCATCAGTGACCCCTGCAAGGGGATATGGGCTTGGCTGCTTTCATGCCGCAGGACGTGGTTCTCTGAGTAGGTGCTAAGTGAAACCCAGTGGAGAGGCAACAGAGGAGAGGATATAAATTGGAAGTGCTGTGCTGAAGGATACACAAAGGAACTGGTAAGCCTAGAAGTACAATGACAGGAGTACCAGGTGCAATGATCTGCAGTTGGTAGATGCTGAGGTCCAGGGATGCTAGCAGCAGGGGAGCTGGATCACAACATAGAAACTGCTAGCAGCAGAGTACAATACAGAAATACAGGGGGGAATAGTCTGCGGCTGGTAGATGCTGAGGTCCACGAATGCTGGCAGCAGGGGAGCTGGATCAGAAGGTAACAGCTGGTAACAGCAGAGTTGCATGGAGCCAGAAAAAAACACGTCCACACAGGGAAGAACAACAAAGTACTGGTAATTGAATGAATGAATGAATGAAAAAGGGTAAATTAAATACTGTGGCCACTGGGGGACGTCTACCAATGAGAGTGGATGGAAGGCTTCAAAAGACACGCAGACCTGACTTCGAGATGACACCTACCAGGAACTGTGGCGCTGCATGCCGGAAACCGGTGGTGGGGAGGCGAGTCTGGCCAGGTAAGCCGGGACCCGACCGCAGAATCGGTGGGCCCCACGTGTTATATACAAACAGTATAGAAATCTATTAGTAAAAAAAACATTGCATGGTGAGATGGTGAGACAATATGCATATGTTAATTTGCATAACTGGATGTCATGTCAGGGGGTCTTGTCAGGATGTCTACAGGAGACAGAACTGTGTATCAGGCTTGTTCCTCTAGGGCAGTGATGGCTAACCTGTGACACTCCAGGTGTTGTGAAACTACAAGCCCCAGCGTGCTTTGCCAGTAGATAACTAGCTGATAGCTGGCAAAGCATGCTGGGGTTTGTAGTTTCACAACATCTGGAGTGTCACAGGTTAGCCATCACTGCTCTAGGGAGTGGGTCTGTTGTGATATCCATAAGCTTCTCTCTTCTAGTGGATGAAACAAAGAATGCAAGGGCTTTGCTTCGATTCGTGGTAGAGCTTGTCATGTACACTTACAAAATGCAAAGACAAAGCACAGACAGCCCACCTCACCTCTGGTTCAGCCTTGGTGTTCAATCATTAATTTCATTAGGAACAGGAGAAATTGCCCTTTACCTGCGAGCCTAGACCTCTTTCGTTGTTTACAGTTGTTGGATTTAATCAGTCAGTTCACCTGTAAGTGTCAAATTAACAGTTTATGAGCTCATCAGCTGGAGAGAATAAGACACACTGCAAGTTCTAAATTTTCAATATTCTCTGCTTTATTGTTTACAAATTCACATACTGGCTATACAGAATCAGAATCGCGTACTTCAGCAAACTACAAGCTAATAATGAATAACTTCCATAAACTAGCTGTATTTAAGTTGTCTTTAAGCTGTGAAAAGGCAAAATGGCTAACAGGCAACAAGATGGCGTCAGCTCAGCAGAATCACATTTCTCATTTCCCATCTTTTTATTCATTTACCCTAATTTACCTATCAGAGATCACATTCTTGCTTTCACTTTTAATGGGTACTTCTAACATGACATATGCATAGGGATGCCTAAAAATGGATACATAGAGCAACCAATCCCCACCAAATAGCAAGTCCATGATCTCTTTCCTAGCTGGTATTAATAACTAATCAATGAGTCGACCACCATCTTGCATCCGCTGCACGTCCTTTTCTCTGTTGGTTTCAATAGTTTCTCACAGATGGTACACCTAGATGGTCCTTCTGATAGCTGCAACATCTGGAATTCCCTAGTTTGTCCTGATGTCAGATCTTCACTTATATCTGCGATCATTAAGAGCAATATTTAAGTGTCAGTAACTTCTTTATCAACCATATTACAAGCTTTACTACTACATAGAACAATAATAAGATAACTAAGCCTTTTGCAATTAGTGATAATAAGCTAGATATCCAGTCAGCGGCGTCTCTTCCATTGGACACAATGGGCAGGTGCCCGGGGGCCCTGTGGGAAAGGGGGCCCTGTGGGAAAGGGGGCCCGTCCGAGGCAACGCTGAAAAAAAAAATCCTGCAAAAAAAGAAAAAAGAAAATACTTACCTTGTGGTCACGCGGTCACATCAGCTGGCGATCCGGCTCCCTCCCTGGCCCCCTCTTCCGTGCTGTGCTCGCAGTGGATGTTGGGCGTGTCACGCCCAACATTCACTGCAAGCACAGCACGGAGGAGCGCAGAAGAGACTCATCGTGGAAAAAGAAGAGAAGGGGATGAGACTTAAGGTACGTAAAGGAGGCCCCTATATATATATATATATATATGAAAAAAAGTGATTTTATATATATATATATATATATATATATATATATAAAATCACCTTTTTTTTTACATACATATTTTTTTTTTTACACACACATATATATATATAGATATATATATATATATTTATTTATTTATTTAGGGGCCCCGTGGCACTGCATTGCCCGGGGGCCCATAATGTAGTTAAGGTGGCCCTGTATCCAGTCACCTATCCCTCCAAACAACGTGGCAGGATTGAGCCAATATAGGCCACTGACATCAAATCCCCACCCTGGCTTTGTATGTTCTTCAGAAAATCTTTCTTAACTTCCCTAATCTCGTCCATATGTTGTATGATAACCTCTTCTGGATCTGCAGTGATATTATATCAGTAAAATAGGTGCAGCAGACAGATCCTGTGTGTGTGTGAAAAGGGTCAGACAATAGCCACCTGTCTGTGCTGTAAGATAATCGAAAATCAATCGATGCTGTGTAAGCTCCTTATGTATCATTTGCTTTTCTGCAATCTGTGATACCTGCTGACGTGTTAGTCACAACTAGTGTTAAATTAATGGTGGGATCATTGTTTGCATTGGAAACCCAAAAATTCATGTTAACATTCCCCCTTACAGTGGCTCTTACTCAAAAACACTCATCTGGGGGATGATAGAATTGGCTTATTGGAATATAATGTGACTCGGTTAGATAGTGGTTTATCAGGGAGACAATGTATACCCATTGATGTGGAAGCCATAGCATCTCTTGGAAAGATAAGGGAACAACTACCCAAGAGTACAATTGTGATGCAGGTGGGCTCTGAGTATATATCCAGCATGAGCTATTGCTAATAATCTGACCAATAAGGTCTGTGCAAGGTGTCTGAACCCTTCACTATTAATAACATTGTCTTGTTACAATGTACCCTAGTGTTATTATGCATCATTATTTCTCTGAACCCAACTTCCCTTGTAAGAAGATCTTGCAGTGGGAGGCGTGGATCTAGGTGTCCTTCCCTTCAAGTGTCACTGAGGTAGGAGTTATCAATAATACCTGGAAAGGACCCTTGTATCTCGGTTCAAGACTCTTCCTGATGCCCACCCAATGCCCTAGTTACAGTCTGTGGGTACCTGTATTAAAATTAGGGTCTGGAATGGAAGAGAACTCTTGACGATGTATTTCAGTTAGTTGATTCTGTAATAAAGCAACATAGTTCAACAAATCACCATGCGAATGCTGTAGTTGCTGTGGAAAATAACAGCATGTTCTGTGTGCTCAACCAAACAGAATCTCCTATGGTGTTAAACTTCTGTTTTTCCTAGGAGTTTTTCTTACTGAGTGCAGGGCCATAGGTAAACATGAGATCCATGGCAGGACTGTTTCAGCCATTATTTTCTACGTTTTCAATTTCAGAGTACCATTCAGGCACTCCACACATCCCAAACTTTGTGGTCTGTAGGGGGTGTGAAGGACAGATATAATTCCCATGTCTTAACAGTTCCTGGAATCCTTAACCCGTAAAGTGTGTCCCTCTGTCACTCTCAATGACCTCTGTTACCCCATATTTGCAGATATAGGGTAACAGGTTACCCCATATCGTCTGTGTCGACCTCTTTAGTCACTGGCCGGAGTGACTCACAACGTCGACATTCTCAAAGGTCGAGCATTTGGGAAGTTTTATCAAATCTATCTACATCCTCTGAAAGGGATACTGTGTCTGCGGTGTGCTTTTCTGTGAAGTTGGGGCAGACTTACCCAGGTTATTCTGTGCACAGATTAGGCATCCTGCCACTAACGCCTGTGCTGCTTGAGTGAACCCTGGTGCTATCCATAACCTGTTAGTGAGTGCAACCTTAGCATCTTTCCCCAGATGCTCTTTCCCGTGTACTATATTGGCAATAATGGGATAAAATGCTTTTAGTAGACACAAACGCTGACCTTTACACCACTCTCCTTGCACTTCTAGTGCTCCGCATTTTGCCCAAGCATTTTTCTCATTCTCTGTTGCTTGTTTCTGCATAATTTGGAGTGTGGAACAGTCAAGGGGTTTTGTTTGTGCTCTGTTGAGAATTTCTGCATGTGGCACCATTAGAATTACTGGGTGTCCTAGCACAATATCTGTACTCTTTTCGAGCACTAGAGCAGTTGCAGCTACTGCTTTTACGCAGGTGGCTGCTGCCTGTATAATGGGGTTCAAATGTGTAGAGTAATATGTGAGTGGCTTTTGACAAAACAGTGTGAAGGGCTTGTGTCACGGTCCGGAGACTGGATGGGAGCCCAGTGGCAGGGAGGAAGGCTGGCTAACAGGAGATGAGATGGAAGAAAGGTCAAACAAGCTGGGTTCGGTACACAGAGAGGCGTAGAGGTCCAAAGGTTGAGGCAGAAGCAAAGTGGAGGGCAAGCCGAGGTCGGTACACGTGTAGTAGATGCTGGTAGACAGGAACAGCATTAGGGGCAGAAGCGAGATCACAGGCACAGAGCACAATATTCAGGCACTGGAGACAGGAACTGGCCAGGCTTTTATAGGAAGTCAAGGGGTGGAGCTAAGGCATGCTGGAAGATCAGGAGATCACTGGAATTGATCTAGAACACCGAATAAAGGCAAGGGACTGTCCAGCAGCCAGAATAGCTCAGTCAAATCCTGACAGCTTGTCATAATCTGGCAAAGCTGGTGCTAAAGTTACTTCAGCTTTCAATTGGTTAAACATTTGATTCTGCTCAGGGGAGAGTGCAAATAACTTGCTATCGTCCAGAAGTGCTAATGCAGGAGCACAGATAATAGCTTACCTAAAGGATCTTTCTCTGTAGTTGGAGACCTTCTGTAAAGAACTGTCACTCACCGAACTGTGAGTGCCATTTCTCCTGTGTTCAGGAACCGTGGCCGTCCGCCATCCTGAGGGTCTGCGCATGTGCAGGCCTTATTAAACCTTCAGTACCTGTTGCTTTTATTGATTGGATGATCAGGCAATCCTCCCTATTTAAACCACCTGTGATCATTACCTGGTTGCCTGATCTTGGAATCTCATTCCCCATGAGCCTCTGAAGGTGTTCCTGTGTTTCCTCGTGTATTCAGCTCTACCTGATTCCTGTCTACTACGATTGTGGTTTCCAGACCACTTCAACTCTCCTGTGTTCATCGTGTCTGCACTCAGCTGATTCCTATCTGCTACTGCTGCCGGATTCCAGACCGCCTCAACTCTCCTGTGTTCAGCGTGTCTGCTCTCCGCTGCCTCCGTTACTACTGCCGGGTTCCAGACCGTCTCAACTCTCCTGTGTTCATCGTGTCAGCTCTCCACTGATTCCTATCTGCTACTGCTGCCGGATTCCAGACCGTCTCTACTCTCCTGTGTTCAGCGTGTCTCCCCTCTGCTGCCTTCGCTACTACTGCCGGATTCCAGACCGCCTCTACTCCCCTGTGTTCAGCGTGTCTCCCCTCCGCTGCCTCCGCTACTACTGCCGGATACCAGACAGCCTCAACTCTCCCGTGTTCATCATGTTTCCAGTTTTACTTAATACTGCTTCCTGAGTATTGCTCCTTTGATTACCGGTTACCTTTCGTGCGCTGCACCAACCTGATTACCGCTTCCATCCTCCAGTGGCCTCTCCTCCTGCCGGCGTTCAGGTATCCCTGCACTTCTCCTTGACAGCCTGCTCTCCTGAACCGCGGTATGCATACTTTCCATTGACTTTGCTATTGTATTGCATATCCGTCTGGACTGTGTTGTGTTCATCTCCGGAGTCTTCCATCTACTGAAGCTATTGTTACTATTGACTTTGTTTCCTATTACCTGGATTTCTATAGTGACTTTGTATACTTCAAGCAGCGCTTGTCAGTTATTATTGTATTGTGGTTATCATCCTGGGATCAAGTTCCGTGTGCCCCCCGTGTATCCTCTGTATTCCATTCATCTCCCCGTGCCCCTCCTCACATATATATAGCAGTGGTACAACTTGCTGAACGCAGACCACTGACTCCTGTTTCCCATTGGCACCAGTTTCAAGTATCCCCTCACATAAGCAGTGGTACAACTTGCTGTACGCAGACCACTGACTTCCCCGTTACCTACTTGCACCTGGAACCCATTCCTTCACTATAGACAGTGGTACAACTTGCTATACGCAGACCACTGACTTTCACTACCTCCTCTCTACTCCTGGACATTCCTCCTAACTATAGCAGTGGTACAACTTGCTGTACGCAGACCACTGACTCTCCTCACGTTTACCTTGTCCATCTAGTTCCTCGTGTTCATACATCTAAGTCATTACCAGTTGCTGCTAGTCATAGACTTTCCTCGAGCATTCTCTCACCATCTGCTGATTCTCCTGTTCCGTTGTCACCCTGCTACCAGAGGACCATAGTACCAGCTATATTACTCTGGTAAGAACATCATCTGGTGATATCCTGGGCAAAGACTCCTAGTGCCCGTGACAAGAACAAACTTTTGCATAGAAATTAACATTTATTCATTAGGGATTACAATAACTGTTATTAATTCCCATTTTTGTTCTTCAATCCTTTTATTTGCTGCAGACTTTAATTACTTTGTTAGCTTTTGGTATTGAACAATACCCCAATCAGTGTGTATTGTTGCATGTAACATGCTTGTCAGTATCAGTACACCATTATCAGGTAACCAGTGAACATTTTGGTGCAGTGAACAGCTGTTAATAAGACACTTGTTTGCGTGTTTCTCTGTGTAGCTTAACTGTGACACTATGTGTTCCATGTCATGAAAATATGATTTTTTCAAAGGGTCCCTAATCTCACAAACAGGTAATGTCAAGGTGGGGTGACCTTGGCGAGTGTTCAAAGCCACTCCTTTCTCATCATCGCCTAGCACAGCCCCCTTGAATGACTCCAATGTTTCATCCTGGATTTCAATTATTCCATCACACACAGCCCTCACAAAAGGTTCCAGCCATTCAGCCATTTTAAAGGCAACACTGTCTCACTCACAAATCAGAGTACTCTCGTTAGACACCTCGCATTGTGTCTGCAAATCATTCAGCATTTTCTCAACAGAATCTCCCATCACCAAATATTCACACATATTTTCAGATTCTGTGATTTCCGTGTTGAGCAAGAATTGTTCACTTGAACAAGTCTTGCTCACAGATGGCATTTTATCTTGTATCATTTATGGGCATAACAAACCCCCCTGATTTCTGAGAAACATTTATTAGTGCCATTTTCACACAGATTAAAACCGCTTGTAATATCTGCATGTAAAGGCTCACTCCCACCTTTCTCTTTTAGCTTAAAAAGAAAGGTATTTTTCTCAAATTCACAAACAAAATTATTTTGTTCAAATATAGAAACGACTTCTTGGACCCCAGCCAGCTGGAGGTCAGTGTTTTCTCCTGACACTATCTGTACATTATTTACAGTCTTGTCCGGTCACTGATTCATACAGTGACAGACCAAAGATTTTAAAACTTGTTTTTCATCTCTTCAAAAGCTTACAATTAACCAATGCAGGCATTACATTTACAAATGTACAACTTTTTCTACCTTAAAACAAAAGCAGATAAAAACTCACTTATAGAGGAAGAAAAATTAGCTGATATCTTCTAGCCTACTGCCGTGGAACTACAAGTCCCTTTTTAGCAATTTTACAAACATTGTCAGATAACAAAAACAGAGTCCTTCTCCAAGATTTCTTTCACGCTAAAGTCTTTTACACAAAATATTTATATATTTTTCTCTCTTCTCACTCACTCCTTGACCCATTCCAATACAGTTTTTGCCCCCTCCACTCCACCGAAACTGCCCTCACTAAGGTCACTAATGACCTTAAGTGAGGTCGCTAAATCCAAAAGACACTACTCCCTTCTAAATCCAAAAGACACTACTCCCTTCTTATCCTTCTTGACCTCTCTGCTGCCTTCGATACCATTGACCACGCACTCCTTTTGCAAACTCTCAAATCTATAGGCCTCTGTAACACAGTCCTCTCCTGGTTTTCCTCTTACCTCACCAACCGCTCCTTCTCTGTCTATACACATGACTATACACCCCCCCTCTTCCCTTACCTGTTGGCGTTCCCAAAGTTTTCGTTCTTTGCCCCCTGCTTTTCTCCCTCTACACCTCCTCCCATGATGTCATCATCCGCTGCTTTGGCCTCCGGTACCATCTGTATGCTGATGATACCCAAATTCATCTTTCATCCCTGACCTCTCCCCTTCCCTTCTGTCTCCTGCTGTCTCTGACCCATCTCATCTTGGATATCCCAACTCTTCCTTAAACTCAATATTTCCAAGACTGAACTTATCGTCTTCCCCCCTTCCAGGAGTCTTCCACCCCCCCTCTCTATTTTTGTTAATAACATTACCCTCGTTTCTGTTCCTCAAGTCTGATGCCTTGGGGTCATCCTTAATTCCTCCCTCTTCTTCAAACCTTATATTCTGTCCCTCTCAAAATCCTGCTACTTCCACCTTCGGAATATATGAAAGATACACCCCTTTCTCACAACGGAAGCCATGAAAAACCTTGTTCACTTGCTTGTAATCTCTCGCCTTGACTACTGTAACCTCCTTCTCTCTGACCTGCCTGATTTTCACCTTGACCCTCTTAAATCTATCCTCAATGCTGCTGCCTGCCTCATTTTTCTCTCCTGCTGCTCTATCTCTGCTGTCTCCCTCCAACAGTCACTACATTGGCTCCCCATGGCCTGCAGACTTAAATTTAAACTCCTCACCCTCACCTTTAAAGCTCTTAATCAATCCTCCCCTCCCTACATCTCCAATCTCATCTCTACCTAAGCTCTAGTCGCCCCCTCCGCTCTTCCTGTGACCACTGCCTCACTACTTCACTGATCACCTCTTCCCACTCCCGTCTCCAGGACTTTGCCCGGGCTGCTCCCCAGTTGTGGAACGATCTTCCACCTTCCATAAGGTTAGCATTTACTCTCAAAGGCTTCAAGCGTGCCCTTAAGACTCATTTCTTTATTCAAGTCTATCAGTCCTAGTCCTAACTCCCTTGTCCCGGCTCTCTCCCCCAGTTAGTACCACCCTATTTGTGTTTCCCCCTTTCCTTTAGGATGTAAGCTCTCAGGAGCAGGGCCCTCTTTCCTTGTGTGCTCCTTCTACTATTCTATCACCCTCTGTACCTCTTGGCCTGCTTCCCTAGCTATGTTTTCTTAAGCTTCGGACTACTTCTCGCTGATTTCTACCATCACATTCACTCATTGTCCCAGAAATAATTAAATTTTATTACCATGTTACGTGTGTGTGTATATGTGTGTGTATATTTATATATTTTTTTTCTACATATTTTGTTCTTTATGTATCATGTTGTGTCATGGATCACTGTTTTCTGTATATGTCATGTACAGCGCTGCGGACCCTTTGTGGCGCCTTATAAATTAAAGATAATAATAATAATAATAATAATAATCTCCCTTCTTTGATATATTTCTGGGGATGGATTCTAAAGTGTTCACCCAATGTTCTCCTACACGTGTCTCTATGTATCTCCTTTTAATGTGTCAACCTATTATGGCAGTAAATTCTCTGTAGTTGTACTCTGGGAATGCATGTAAAACATGATGTTTATAGTATATGCCCCCTATAAGGCTGCTATCTGTGACTGCTATCAAATCAGGGCTTAAAAATGTGCTTCCTGTCTGCAACACCAGCAGGCATTTACACCATCTACATGAATAGAGGGACATATGTTTTTGGTTTTTGGTTTTTTCAAAAGAGTAAGTCCCTTATTCCTGGCATACCCGTGCGAGTTTTCCAAAATATGTATACAAGTCCAACCACAACTAGGGCTACAATTAATATTGTCATGCAAATTTCAATTTCAATGTCCATAAGGTTATGGTGTTAGAAAGAACACCATAGCAGCAAGATTTACAAGAAAAAACAGACACGCACTCAGTGGGCGACTTTATCACACCTTTACCGTGTTTATTATCTGTCACTTTTTTTTTAATCCTCATATGAGCTAGTAGACGCTAAGATTACCCGACCAAGTGATCGCAGTTCTCTGTTTGCATGCGTGAAATGCAGTCTTTGATTGGGTATCTTATTCAGTCATTATTCCTTTATACATCATATGACAGATACAGACACATCCATACACACAAATAATTTCCTTTAGGGAATAGAATCTTCGGCGCTAGCAGTGCACTAATAAAACACACACATATATATATAATCAGTATATATCAGAAACACTGCAGCTCATGAGACGGTGCATCACCCGTTAATTGACAAATCAAAACAAAGCCAGAGTACAGTGAAACTATATATACATATAATGGGACAATGTACCATTCAGAAAAGTAAGCCCAACCAAATTAAAATATACAAATGTAATTTAATAAACCAACACAAAAATAAAACAGGATGTAAATGAACATAAACAAAATAGAATATAGCATAAAAAAT
This sequence comes from Mixophyes fleayi, assembly GCF_038048845.1. Taxonomy (NCBI): domain Eukaryota; kingdom Metazoa; phylum Chordata; class Amphibia; order Anura; family Limnodynastidae; genus Mixophyes; species Mixophyes fleayi. The sequence continues at coordinate 284,566,307 of NC_134402.1, read as the reverse complement.
GCTTAAGCTACACAGTTTGCGGCATGTAAACCGCATATAGCAATTATGTTCTCACAAATGTATAAGAATGTATTATGCCCATATATATTAGACAGACAATCTACAACTGTGAATATAATCGAAATCGGGCTATAATTGGTATATTGGACATTGAAAAATCCAATCCGCAAGACGAATTAAATAAGTAGAATGGAATGCATAAACACCGGCTCCTCAGAAGTGTAAATGGTAGTTCGGAATTCGGAGGGAGAAATATCCCAGTTGTGTATGATGAACTCCAACAGATCTTTATTTATCACAATGAGGAGAGAAAGTTTAACACTATTGCCTTCTTCAAATGGTCCGGAAAATAGATGACCAGCTTGTCTGGAAGTATATTTGTCCACAAAGAATGTAAAAAAAGAGAATCAAAAAAACTTCTTACCGATATTGGGAACCCTCTGAAGGGTATTAATGGTGCTTCGGCTGATTATTTCGCATAAGAAGCAATGCCGTTCCGTTAGTTGTGATGCAATTATAATAATCATTTACACTTGTGGCTTCCAGCACAGAAGGACTTGTAGACACTCTATATAGAGTGAAGAGGTGACAGTCCGTTCCACTTGTAACAAGAAAACATTCCAATAATGCGGTATGTTTAGCTTGAATACACCCTACACACAATGATTAAGTGGATTTTCTCAATAGATGCTGCAGTACGTCCAAAACAATGAATAGATGAAAGGCTCTGTATACGCCAAACAAATGACAGTCCGTTCCACTTATGGCAGAGGAGGTAATAATGGTATTGTAAACAGAGTGCAAATGCCAAGCCCACACTACAATCTGTAGATTATACAGCTGAAGCGTTTCGTCCCAGTAAGTGCAGGACTTTCTCAAAGCATTTAAACACACAGACATATTTCATCTAGGACCAGACAAATGGGTTAGTAGTTACTCTATAAATCTGAGACTTACAGATCTGCGTGACTGATACTTTAGACAGACATAAGGAAGCTCTAAACAGAGGAGTCTAATGAGTAGAAATTTCTACTCACAGCGGATTAAAGTCAGAGTCCTATGTCCAGGGTGACCTCCAGTTGTCTGTCCTTGGATTAGGTCAGCAGCCTCGATGGGACCTCCAACCCTCATCAGCTGGAGAGAGTAAGAGACACTGCAGGTTCTGAGTTTTCAATATTCTCTGCTTTATTGTACAAATTCACATACTTATAGCGCTCTGGTTATACAGAATTAGATTCACGTACTTCAGCAAACTATAATGAATAACTTCTATGAACTAGCTGCATTTAAGCTGTCTTTAAGCTATGAAAGGACAAAATGACTAACAGGTAACATGATGACGTAAGCTCAGCAGAATCACATTTCTCACAGTCCATATTTCTCCAATCTTAACCCCCATCTTTCCACTCCTTAAATAGCCCTTTTCACAAAACAAAATATATTCCCCTGAAGCTTTCTTCTTCTTCTTATGTGTGTGCTCCTCACATAACACATGAAGAATTGTCTCTATTACAATACCTTGGCGTAAAATTATGAAGCTGCGGGTTTGAAAAAAGTGGAGAAGCTGCCTATAGCAACCAATCAGATGCTAGCTGTCATTCTGTAGAATGTACTAAATAAATGATAACTAAAATCTGATTGGTTGCTACAGGCAACATCTCCACTTTTTTAAACCCGCAGGTTGATAAATTTACCCCCTTGTCTTTTTTCAGCATTACTGTACAAGTGCGCGTTTCCTTGCCTAAAATGTGATTGTCCTTGCAGTCAGTTACACTGGCAGGCCATATAAGTTAAGTCTTCTTTCCGCATGTTTATCAGAGATTAGTCTGTGTTATTTGGCACTGTGAGGGGATTTACATTCCTGAGTTAAGATGTGCATGACCATACAAGTTAGACAGAGCATTTGCCAGAGCCTGAGCCCATTGTTCCTCCGGTTGTGAAGAAATACATATAGGTGTGGGGTATTTTATTTCTATGCATAGTGTAGCTAATGTTTTATCAAGCAATATAATTTTTTATTTCAAGGACTTGAAAAAGAAATTTGGACTATCTATTAAGTGATGGTTGTTAAATGGAATATATTTGTAATTTATTACTATGGCGCTAATTCATTATGGAAAGGAAAGCAAAAAAAAAAGGAGTATCTTTGCACTTGGGCAAAACCATGTTGCATTGGAGGGGGATGTAAATTTAAAATGTGATAGCAGATTTATAGTTGGGGTAGGGCATGTCCTAGATCAACTTGAAATTTCAGTGTACTAACAAAGCTATCAAGTATTTGTGTGCTAGATGAAAAAAACAGTCAGTATTTAACTTTTGTGCAAAATAATAAACTAATTTGCTCACCTTGCATTGTAACATGGTTTTGCCCAGGATAAAACTTACTCCTTTTTTTGTCTTACTTTCCTTAATAAAATCAGGCCCTGAATGTTTGTATTTTTATGGTTTTTATAGAGTCAAATCAAGTTTTCTGACATATTATAAAATGTAAAGGTTTTTATTCCCTCAATTTCTGAGGACTGGGAAACTGCTCATGGGTGCATCTGCAAGACGGAGCATTGCATCCTCACAGAATGACCTAACAAAAAATTACTGTGCTAAGTTTCAATACGGCCGCTTACACACGTGTTACATTTCCATAAAAAAAATGCAGTACTTGTGAATCATAAGGGTGTCCCCCTTTCAGTGTTGCTTGTATATTTTAAAAGCTCCCAGTAGCTTTGCTCAAATTACAGTTACATTTTTAAGATAATGCACAGTATAGGCTTGCCAGAATCACTAAGTTGCCTGGTTGACATCATAATTTATTTTCAGCACTCAGGCAGCGAAAGACTTGAGTAACTCTGTCATCTTACCTATTCAACTTTTACTGTACATTATCTGCAATGAAAATCCACTGTCAAAGACAGTCATTTAGCAAGATCAGGATCATAGGCAGCAGAATTTCCTTGGATTGAGCCCAGTAGAAATAAGAGTTGATTGCTGTTAGAGATCGCGGCGGCCATGGGCACCGTCGCGACTCTCCTGGGTCCTCTGGTGATGTCCCGGCCGTTGCTACGGCAACCGGGACGTCACTTCCGGTTTCCACGTCTGGGCAACAACCGGGACGCTACAGACTCCCTGTCGCCGCGCCCGGCCAGTTGGTTAATAGGCGGGCGCGCTCGCACAGGGCTAGTTAGGTGATAGTCAATCATGGCTATCCAGGTGTCTAGGATGCAGTTTGTCTGTGGGTCATTTATTATTATGCAGCTAAGTACTGCATTACTATTGGCCACCAGCACTACTATCTATTAGGCTACTCATGTGAATACGTGTGAGGGCTCTTCCCTGATTGGCTGCTTCGACTATTTAAGGCAGTGAGGACTGAGCCTCACTGCCAGGTATAGCGTCCTGTTTCAGTACTGCTGCCTGCTACTTTGTTCCTGTGTTTGGCGTTTAACCTGAGATTGATTACCCGTATATGACCCTTGCCTGTTCCTGGACTCTGAACCTATGCTTCTGACCCTGATCTATTGCCTGAACCCGGATCCTGAACCTTTGCTAGTGACCCTGATCTTATGCCTGTCCCTGGATTCTGAACCTGTGCCTGTGACCTTGACCTTTCTGCTTATACCTGACATAGCCTCTGGTGCCCTGCCCAGTCCGCTGATATCTGGCCTGTCGCTACTCCATGTGCAACCTTCTATACCTGTGTGCCACCGTGTAAGCATAAACTCATACTACTCTGAGCATAAGATCTGGGGGCATCTGAGTACCTGTGAGCACAACCAGTCTCTACGGGAAAGGCGGCTGCTAAAGGTGAAGACCTCTTCTACCTGTTCTATTAGTTTATGCCGCACAGGTGGCCATAACAATTGCGGATCAAATTTAGTTGGGCTGGAAGTTGGGTTTTAACACAGACATGCCAGCAAGATCAGGATTAATGGGGCTGTGCTCAATGGAGCTCAGAGCTACAAGAATGTAAAGGCTGAGCTGATAGGAGCTTTTAGAATGTACGGGCAATACTTCCACTTCATAGAAATATAATTGAAATGAATGGGTTAGTAAAACTTTGTTAGTAAATAAATAATGGCGCAGGCGAGCATGTCCTGCTCCAAAATCCACAACCAGCTCCAGAGCTATTGGTTCCCTCCAAAACAGATAGACAATGAGTGCAAGGATCAACTGCTAAACGTGATAACCACCAGATAGATAAGCTGTAGTGGTCAAACTATAATAGGGAAATTAGCAGAGTGGGTGTTACTTGTCATAGTGTAGACCAGTAAACCTGGTAATGGAGACTCTCTAGAGCAGATGCAACAAACAAAATATCAGTGGGCTCTCCCTCCCAAAGACTGCCAACACTGAGAAGCTCTGGGGCTCTACCTGGTACCAATTGACTGTGGATATCATGATAAAGGGAGAATAACATAATCCCTGAAGTCAAGACCAGTGCTACCATTAGGCAAACCTAATTGCCTGGGATGCCAACAGTTAGGGGATGGCAAAAACATAATGTCACTCATCCAGTGATTTTAATGCCCTCATGGTGCTCACACACTGACCACTCACATGGAAGAGAACTAATCAGCAGCTTCTTAACTGCGAAGCTAACTGTTGCTGTTCCTTAATGGCAGTGATATGCTGGGAGACATACTCTCAGTCTGAGATCCAGAGGATGCTACTCCCACCTCCTAACTGCAAAGGTAAGAAGCATTGGGGATGGGGGTACAACACTGGAGTGGGGAGCGCACCTAGGGCAAACACAGAGCTTGTGGCTGCCCTGCCTAGAGTGATCTCAGTAGAAACATAACAAGGTCCCTAAACCCCTGCTCGTGCCCGTTAGACATACAGGCAGAGCCGTAGCGGTGGGGGCGGTGCGACCGCCCAGGGCGCAAGCCCAAGGGGGCGCAGCCGCCCGTTACCTGTCTCTGTGCCCAGAAGAAACCACGCTCTAATCCAAGCAACAATTTGCGTTCCAAATGCCGAACTTCCTGTTTTCGGTGGAACGCACATGCGTTCCACTGCTTCTGATGCCCTGAATGAATTGTAACCTCCCGGATACACAACTTACTCACAATTCCCGGATACACAACTTACCAAAGTGTCCCCTGTATATCCCGCACGGTAAGGTTGTGACTTTTGTAGATCTTTGTTACAGATCAGTGATAGGAAACGGAGGGTAGTGGAGGGAGCTGTATGTGCCTGGGATCTCCCCTCCAGACAGGATTTAGTGAGCAAAATATGAAGTTGCACTGACTTTCTTATAGAGGATTTGTCTCTAATGCTTGCTACTGATAGTTAATGTAGAATTTAGCAGATTATATACATCCAATATGATTCAGATTGTTTTGGTGAAAGGGAAAGTTGATTTCCACCTCTATAAAAATCATGTATTCTCCCCTATAAAATATCCTGTTTTTGCTTCTGTCAGTGCCTTTATGATTAAGATCTCTCATGAGACAATGTCCTTTGATTTTCCATCTGTCTTCTAATATCAATAATTTGGTTTGTACTTTAATATAGAACCAGTGCCATATATCTATATAGATATAAATATATATACATGCATTTAGTTTTCATGCATTTGCAAATATGTGTAACAGAATTTTTTCAATAAAGTGCCAACCACACCCCCACATTAGGCTGGCCACACCCACTCGGCAAATGTCACGCCCACTCCGTTGGGGGGCGCCGGTGCCCTGTCTCGCCCAGGGCACTAAAATGTCTAGTTACGGCACTGCATACAGGGCCTGAGTCATTAAGGAAAGTAAGGGAAAAAGCAATAAATGTTCTTCGGGACAAACCATGTTACAATGCAAGGGGTGCAAATTAGTTTGTTAATTTGCACATAAGTTAAATATTGGCTGTTTTTTTATCTAGCACACAAATACTTGATAGCTCTATTTTTACACTGAAATTTAAAGTTGATCTAGGACATGCCCTATCCCAACTATAAATCTGTCCACACAATTTGAATTTTGCTCCCCCTCCAATGCAACATGGTTTTGCCCAGGTGCAAAGTTACTCCTTTTTTATGCTTTGCTCTCCTTAATGACTCAGGCCACAAAGTATAAAAAAAAGTAAATACAGATTTTCTCATGTTGGCAACTTATGATTAGGAATCCCCATCACTTGCTTTAGTTATTAATCTTGGTTGGTGGTATTGTGTGGGTTGAATAATTTGTGGGAATTTTAGACCTTTGGGGGGTTCAATGGTTATGTGATGGTGGAAACCATCCCTAGCACTGAATGAGAAATTAGAGCAGGGAGCATGTTTTCCCTTTTAAATATTTTTTTCCTACAGTACTGGCTCTGTGAAATCAGGACAAGGGGCTCATTTTCTGGAAATGGTAGAATTGTAACGTGAGGCCCATTTTGTGCCCTCATATTACACCTCAGCAGAGAAGCATATTACTACTAAGCACACTTGTTATGAATGTAGTGAAGGAAAATTAGTTGGGGCAACCCATGTACATGCTCTGTTACCTTGGGGAATCTCAGGTTTCCAAGGGAGGCGATTAGGGGCAGCCCAGCACATTAGAAGAACAGGGCATTAGCTCAGGGGATGTGGCACGACTTAACATTAGTGACAACGCCCTCTTGCTGCTTCACCGTTTCCATGTTTTGTGTGCGTCTGCAGCTCGCACACAGTACCAATTAGAAACCCGTAAAAGTTATGAGGTGCGTACATGTGGAAGGGTAGTTAAATATGTGAAATTAGAAACAAAAAGTGAACTATAAAAAAAAATGTAGAAAATATGATAAATACTATATATTCATTTGAAAAAGTTATTAGTGTTAAAGAAAATATTCTCTGTTGGCTCTGGCTTCATATTTCCTTTTAAAAAGAAACATATTATATTATGCTGCCATCTTGTGCTTGATGTTGGAAATAGCAGATTGTTTTATAGCTTGTTTTTGACAAAGCTGCCTACTGCAGTGTTCTTGGTATTCACTTCTATATATAATCATCATCATCATCATCTTTTCTAGCGCCACTAATTCCGCAGCGCTGTACAGAGAACTCATTTATATCAGTACCTGCCTCAATAGGGCTTAAAATCTAAATTCCCTGACACACACACACACAGAAAGACTAAGGTCAATTTGATAGCAGCCAATTTACCTATTAGTATGTTTTGGATTGTGGGTGGAACGCCTGTGATAAGGCCATGCTCAGTAACCGATCTAACTCATGACCCCAGTGCTGTGAGGCAGAAGTGCTAACCATCATGCTGCCCATCTTAATAAATGTCAAATAAATAATATATATATATATATATATATATATATATATATATATATATATATATCAGTTATTGCATGAGCCTAGGCATGAAAATGTTAAGTTTCATTGTGCCTGTGTGTTACTGATCATGAATGAAGATATACCTTTTCCCTACAAAGGTGTTAAATACATGCGCACATGTTTAACATTTAATAAACTGTATAGTCTATGCAGACATTCCCTATAAGTTGGTTAATAAAAAACTTATTTTGAAGCAAACAGTGTGACAGTTATGTAATATTTATGATCTTTAAATGAGGAAAGAAGAGTAGCTGAAAATGACTGCACTGTATATTGAGTGAATAGAATTAAGCTACAAATCGAGTTCTACTTTTTCTTAGCCATTCTACACTGTATTTGTAAATTCCCATTTCACAAAATGGTATTGGCAGATTAGTACACACCAATGACCTCCAAGTTTATGAGATAAATATGCCAGACAGACCCTAAAATCAACAGTATACCATACCCAAAGAGAAAAAACCCTGTCTCCAACTAGATATTTAGCATACAAATTGTCGTATGGTTATCACCCGAGAGGTATTCTGAACATTGCTAAGGAAAGCTGGAAGGGACCACCTTCTGGTGGGTAAATCAGGGGTCCTGCACCCACTGCTGAGAACAAGTTGCTAGCAAGGAAGCAGGATCCCTATTTTGTAATCAAACATGAAGGTTATGTTTAGTTTAGCCAGCTAAAATGCAGGAAACAAGAGCAAATTTATTATATAAACATCTTAAAAGCTTGGAGAGAAAGAGCTTAGGGGCTAGTTGTGGTATCTGAGATTGTGGAGGAACTTGCACCAAAACAAAGGATGTTGAAAGCCCCTGACTTAACCCTTTTTAAAGAAAGAATGTTATCAAACTTCTACAAAATAATGGGGATATTTTTTCTTTTACTTTCTTATCTCTCACGACATTATTATAGAGCCATGGGAAATAGTATAAATCCACCTTATAACTAGAGATGAGCGCACTCGGATTTCTGAAATCCGAGCCCACCCGAACATTGCCGATCCGAGACAGATCCGGGTATTCCCGCCAATTGCAAAACTGAAACCGAGGCTCTGAGTCATAATCCCGCTGTCGGATCTCGCGATACTCGGATCCTATAAATTCCCCGCTAGTCGCCGCCATCTTCACTCGGGCATTGATCAGGGTAGAGGGAGGGTGTGTTAGGTGGTCCTCTGTACCTACTATATCTCGTGCTGTTCAGTTCTGAGCAGTGCTGTGCTCTGTGTTCTGCTCAGTCCAGTGGTGCTGTGTCCTGTGCTCTGTCCTTCTGAGTTCAGTGGTGCTGCTGGGTCCTGTGCTGTGTCCTGTGCTCTGTCCTTCTGAGTTCAGTGGTGCTGCTGGGTCCTGTGCTGTGTCCTGTTTAGTCCAGTGGTGCTGTGTCCTGTGCTCTGTCCTTCTAAGGGCATTGTTATTTCCCCATTTTTCCCAATTTATAAAAAAATTCAAAAAAAGTTATAAAAAAAATTACAAAAAAAGTAATTATAAAAAAAAAATAAAAAAATATCCCAAAACAATCCTGCAGTATAAGTCCATTGGTACTGCTATATTACAAAGTTCACAGATTCAGCAGTATAAGTCTAGTGGTACTGCAATATTAGAAAGTTCACTCATTCTGCAGTATAAGTCCATTGGTACTGCAATATTACCAAGTTCACTCATTATGCAGTATAAGTCCAGTGGTACTGCAATATTACAAATTTCACTCACTCATTCTGCAGTATAAGTCCAGTGGTACTGCAATATTACAAACTTCACTCATTCTGCAGTATAAGTCCATTGGTACTGCAATATTACAAAGTTCACTCATTCTGCAGTATAAGTCCAGTGGTACTGCAATATTACAAATTTCACTCATTCTGCAGTATAAGTCCAGTGGTACTGCAATATTACAAAGTTCACTCATTCTGCAGTATAAGTCCATTGGTACTGCAATATTACAAAGTTCACTCATTCTGCAGTATAAGTCCATTGGTACTGCAATATTACAAATTTCACTCATTCTGCAGTATAAGTCCATTGGTACTGCAATATTACAAAGTTCACTCATTCTGCAGTATAAGTCCAGTGGTACTGCAATATTACAAAGTTCACTCATTCTGCAGCATAAGTCCATTGTTGTTACTGCCATATTACAAATTTCACTGATTCTGCAGTATAAGTCCAGTGGTCCAGTGGTACTGCTGTGTAACTCCAGTCCAGTGGTACTCTCCTGTGCCGCATATAATTTTTAAAGGCTTTGCCGAGTGTGTGGGGCTTCGGGGTACACTCTCTTGTGCTACATATAATGCAGAACAAAAATTTGGAGGATAAAGTAGGGAAAGATCAAGACCCTAATGCTGAAGCTGCTGCCACTAGTCATGACATAGACAATGAAATGCCATCAACGTCGTCTGGCAAGCACGATGCCCAATCTCCTAGTACAGGGCATGTAAAATCCAAAAAGCCCAAGTTCAGTAAAAGTAGCAAAAAGAGAAACTTAAAATTATCTGAGGAGAAACGTAAAGTTGCCAATATGCCATTTACGACACGCAGTGGCAAGGAACGGATTAGGCCCTGGCCCGTGTTCATGACTAGTGGTTCAGCTTCACCCAAGGAACTAAGCCCTCCCCCCCCCCTACAAAAAATTAAGGAGAGTTATGCTGTCAGCAACAACACAGCAAACAACTCTGCCTTCTAAAGAGAAATTATCACAAATCCCCAAGGCGAGTCCAAGGGTGTTGGTGGTTGCGAAGCCTGACCTTCCCATCACTGTACGGGAAGAGGTGACTCCTTCCACCATTTGCAGTACGCCCTCTGCATATGCTGGAAGGATCACCCACAGTCCAGTTACAGATTTGGCTAATGAAGGTGCGAATGTTGTACACCGGGAGGAGGATATTGATGTAGCTGGCGCTGAGGAGGATGTTGATGATTATGATGCAGACAGATACCAAATTGCCTTTCTCAATTTCTATTTATATTCTAGATTATATAACGGCTGAATAGTTTTCTATTTTACTCCCAGTGGAGAGGGGATCTGATGCAGACAGATACCAAACTGCCTTTGTCCATTTCTTTGTATATTTGAATTTCTAGTTCTACAGTCTATGCAGGCTGCTTTTTTTATATTCAACTACAAGTGTAGGGTGGGGGGGGGGGCATAGATAGCCACCAAGGTAACGTGGTCCATTTAATTTCACTTTCCCGCTCCACAGTCTGTGCAGCCTGCTTTTTTTATCTTCAAAGTATTTATAAGCCTTGCAATCTAAATTAACAAGAGGTAGTGACGTGCTAGAACTCCACCCTCTATATGCTGCAGAGGATGGTGGAGGAGCATCAAAAGGCCATTCAAGCCTACACAGCCACTACGACATAGGAAAAGGAGTGGGGATGCGCCTGAGTCAAGCGCACTGGAGAATGATTTCCGTGTTGTGCAAGGTTCTGCAGCCATTTGAACTTTCCACACGAGAAGTCAGTTCCGACACTGCCAGCTTGAGTCAGGTGATTCCCCTGATCAGGCTTTTGCAGAAGCAGCTGGAGAAAGTGAGGGAGGAGCTGCTACACCATTGCGATTCCACCAAGCATGTAGCTCTTGTGGATGAAGCCCTTCGTATGCTTTGCCAGGATCCGAGGGTGGTCAGTCTTTTAAAGTCAGAGGAAAACATTCTGCCCACCATTCTCGATCCTCGGTTTAAAGCGTATGTTGTGTCTCTGTTTCCGGCGGACACAAGTCTACAGCGGTGCAAAAACCTGCTGGTCAGGAGATTGTCCTCTGAAGAGGACCGTGACATGCCACCAGCTCCACCTTCATTTTCATTACTGTTTGTGCAGTTCCAAAAAAGAGGAACTGCCATTTCTATTGCTATCTTCTTTCTTTCTGTATTTCCTGTGTCCTGTGGTCTGTTCTGCTAAGGGCATTGTTATTTCCAAGTTATCCAAAAGTTCTAAAAAAACAAATTTAAATTTATAAAAAAAATTATAAAAAATGTTCCAAAAATAATTGGAAAAAAATATTACAAAATTTTAAAAAATCTAGCTTGTACTGCTATTTAAAAGTCTAACTACGATCATTCACTGTTGCTGTACCCAAAAATAATAGGTACTGCTATTAAAGTACAGTCCAGTGGTACTCTCCTGTGCCGCAGATAATTTGTAAAAGCTTTGCCGAGTGTGTGTAGTTATGTATCACAGGTTTTAAGAAGAGGCACAACACTGACAACCTGTTAGAGAAACTGAGGGAAATAATCTCTCTGTGGCTCACCCCACTTAGACTCTCCTGGGGATTCGAATAACTGCCATTTCTAGTACTACCTTCTTTCTTTCTATATTAAAAAAACTAAAAACCTGTCATTTCTATTACTACGTTAATTGTTTGTGCAGTCACAAAAAAGAGGAACTGCGCCCTTAACTGCTATGTTGGTTTTAGATGTCCATCCGGTGTCCGCCATCTGTGCACTGGAATTCAGACCAGTTGAGGGTTTTATTATTATATTGTGGCCCCGGTACTAAATTGGGTACCGGGGCCACTCCACTACGCAGTCCAGATACTTGTTTGGTGGAATTCAGAACAATTTGTTTTTTTTTATTATATTGTGGGGAACACTCCACTACGCAGTCCAGATACTTTTTTGGTGGAATTCAGACCAGTTGAGGTTTTGTTTATTATATTGTGGGGACCACTCCACTACGCAGTCCAGATACTTGTTTGGTGGAATTCAGAACAATTGGTTTTTTTTTATTATATTGTGGGGACCACTCCACTACGCAATCCAGATACTTTTTTGGTGCAATTCAGACCAGTTGAGGGATTTTTTATTATATTGTGGGGACCACTCCACTACGCAGTCCAGATACTTTTTTGGTGCAATTCAGACCAGTTGAGGGATTTTTTATTATATTGTGGGGACCACTCCACTACGCAGTCCAGATACTTGTTTGGAGGAATTCAGAACAATTGAGTTTTTTTTTATTATATTGTGGCCCCGGTATCAAATTGGTTACGGGGGCCACTCCACTACGCAGTCCAGATACTTTTTTGGTGGAATTCAGACCAGTTGAGGGATTTTTTATTATATTGTGGGGACCACTCCACTACGCAGTCCAGATACTTGTTTGGTGGAATTCAAAACAATTGGTTTTTTTTTTTTATTATATTGTGGGGACCACTCCACTACGCAGTCCAGATACTTTTTTGGTGGAATTCAGACCAGTTGAGGGTTTTTTTATTATATTGTGGGGACCACTCCACTACGCAGTCCAGATACTTTTTTGGTGGAATTCAGACCAGTTGAGGGATTTTTTATATTGTGGGGACCACTCCACTACGCAGTCCAGATACTTTTTTGGTGGAATTGAGACCAGTTGAGGGTGATACCACTCCACTATGCAGTTTCTGGACTGCATAGTGGAGTGGTCCCGGTACCCAATTTGGTACCGGGACCACTCCACTATGAAGTCCAGAAAGCTACCTCGGTGAAACGTTTTGGACTAAAAACAATATTGTGAGGTGTGAGGGTGTTCAGAATAGACTGGAAATTAGTGGAAATGATTGTTATTGAATGTTATTGAGGTTAATAAAGCGTAGGAGTGAAAATAAGCCCAAAAACTTGATTTTGGAACTTTTTATGCTTTTTTCAAAATAAATCCGAATCCAAAACCTTAAATCCGAACCAAAACCTTTCGACAGTTGTTTTGCGAAACAAATCCGAACCCAAAACATCAAACAAATCCGAACCCAAAACACAAAACACGAGACACCAAAAGTGGCCGTTGCACATCCCTACTTATAACATACCAGAGATAAATAGGGGTGAAATAAATAGGACAGTATAAAATAAGTTGGAACTTGGGATGATTGACCAGAGTAACCGGTAAAGTCCAATTGTCTGGTGCCAAAACCTGGTGACTTAAAGGTGTCTTATGACTTGGGAATGTTAATCTAAGCCTCTCAATTTGATGCATAACCCTGAATCAGATAAGATAAAAGACGTAATGGCTAGATACATTAATCGAACACTTTCACTTATTATACAAAAACCACACTACAATTTGCAAGTATGGAAGAATCTCACCATTAACCTGAGGTACAGAATAGCACTATTAAATACCTCTATTTCATAGAAAGGGAGCTATACCATGCTTAAGTAGGTAGTTGAATAATATTTAGGACATTAATAAATTCAGAAATTTGTGGAGAACAGCATTAATCCAGTTTGACACTTTCCTAATTTATGGAAAGAGTTCTAGAGATCAGTTATCAGCTAAATCTACAAAGATTGAAATACTAGTCAATTTCCATGCTTTTATAGGGGCACTTCTAGCTCCTATACCGGATTCATTGCCAACACCCTCGGTAATAGAAACCTATGTTTTGGCAGCTGCAAAATTTTGGATTAAAGGCCATCCTCCAGCCTTCCATGCAAATCTACAATATTTGTTTGATATATTTTGCCCAGATATTGTTACGAGCCGCGGTGGTGCCCAGCCGCCGCGACCTCCTTACCTCCGTCCCGGCCGTCGCTATGACGACCGGAACGTCACTTCCGGGGGCTTGTCCCGGCCGTTGCCTAGGCAACGGTCGGGACGCTGAGAGTGAGAGCGCCGCGTCCCAGCAAAGGAGAACTGCTGGGCGCGTGCGCAGGCAAGCCTGTGGGCTAATTAATGCAGGGCTGTAGTTACAGGCATTAGCCTGCAACGATGGGTGTCTGACAGGGTCTAGCCCTGATTGGTCTGGAGCCAGATTGCTGATTAGTCCTCAGGGGTGCAGGCAAGCTCTGATTGGCCCATCTGTGTATTTAAGGCAATGAGGTCTTCTGCCTCATTGCCGGTTATAGCTTGTGTTCCAGTCTGCTGACCTGCTTGTTCCTGCTCTAGTCTTCTGAGACCACGTCTGATTTACCGTGTATGACCTTTTGGCTTTGAACTGACTTCGCTCGTGTATCCTGTGACCCTGATCCCTGGCCTGTTTATCGTTTCTGGTATTCGCCTGTGACCCCTGACCTCAGCTTATTTACTGATACCGCTGTCTGCTGCCGGCCCTTGACCTCTGCGTGGACCTTACTCCGCTTGCCTGGGTTCTCCCCAGCCGGTAGACACTTCACGACCCTCTGTCAGTCTGCAGCCCAGTCTGTCCCCACCATCAGGGGCTCCAGTGAACACTTGACTGGCAGAGTAGATTCCGGGTTGTGTTGTGCCGGCTGGAGGGGTTCCTAACAGATATGCTGTCTCTTAGTATTGACCCCACTAGGAAATGTCTCCAGATCTGAGATGTCTGCAACACCTCGTCTCCTCTTTAAAGCCACCGGAATCTAGCATATAAACCAGGCTACGGCCTAACGTGCACCCACCGATTAGTTACAGGCTTCATATGGCCATATGAGTGTAACATTTATGCCTGTTTTACGGTCTATTAATATGTTTTATAGTTATATAAAGCCTGGTGAGTCTTCACCACACCCCTTCTTTACTTCCTTTTCTCTTTTTTTCCACCTACCCCCCTTTCCCTATGGATTTAATTTGTTGGTATCTATAATTTTTATGGTCCATTTACTCTATTTGTAAAAGCAATAAATATTAGAATAAAGCATAAAAGTAAAAAAAACAGAAAGGTTTCCCGGCTTAATGTCTTTAAGGCAAAAAACTACATTTCAACCTCAGAAGAGCTATTCAATATTGTTTTACCTTTTGTGCCAATTGTTCTAATGCCCTATGGATATGAAATTATGGCACCACAGGACATATGACTGATTAGCGGAAAATAATTTCTTTACTTTACTTACTTTTAACTCTACCATGTTTTGTTGGAGGATTTGGGATTTTTTGCTAATTACTTTATTACATCTATTTTTCAGAGTCATTTTACTTAAATATTTTGCTCTATATACAAACATAAACTATTCATAACCTTTGCTCTAAGTTCCACACTGATGTTTACTCCACATATTAGCAGCTATATGTATTTGTGATGAAAGCATAGAAAACAACAGGTGTATGCAAACTCGGTGACTTGATCGTCATGCAGACTCCAGTGTTATGTTCTTTCCTGGATGGATTCCTTCAGTTCCTCTGCCTCACGGCATGTTTATGGGAGCTGTTATGGAGTAAAAAAGGTGTCAAGGACAGAACATAGATCAGTAGACAGCCTGAAGTCAAGTAAGGACACTTGCATAGAGTGCATGCTATATTTCTATTTTCTCTTCTTGGTGGATTTTTTTCATTTACATAGTTTAAAATGCACTATGTAAAAATGAACAGGTCCCTTTCAAACTAAATTTTATTTCTTTCTCCAACAGGTGACGATTTCATGCACACGGGTCTACTGTGAATCCTGCTTTAGTTCTTACAATGCACAACTAAGTTAGCCCAAATCACTGACAACCCACAAATGCTTTCCAGAGTCTTTATTGTTTGGACTATCTTAAAGACCTAAATCAATGTGTATCAATATCTTGTTAACTTTTATACATCTTGTGAACTCCATAGCTAGGACGTAGAGTAATTACATTGGCTTATGATCATTTGAACACTTTATAAACAAAGTTTTTGTACAGCTCTCTAAAGACTCCTGTAAAATACAAATCATTGCAATGACCATGGCCTGGAGTTTGGAGTTTATTACATACAGAGACAGGATCCCATAGTGGATCCTCTGTACCTTTCCACCAGGAAGAGTAGTGATGAGTTGATCTAACAATCATATTATCATCATATATATATATATAACACCACCAATTCCACAGTGCTGTACAGATATTTGTCACTCACATCAGTCCCTTCCCTGTTGGAGATTAAAATCCCTAACACATAAAGACAGACAGAGTTAATTTTGTCAGCAGCCAATTAACCTGATAGTAATTTTTTGGAGTGTGGGAGGAATCTGGAGCACCCGGAGGAAACCCACGCAAACCCAATTAGAACATACATACTCCACACAGATAAGGCACTTGGGGTATAAACTGCGGGTTTGAAAAAGTGGAGATGCAGCCAATCAGATTCTAGCTATCATTTATTTAGTACATTCTACAAAATGATAGCTAGAATCTGATTGTTTGCTATAGGCAACATCTCCACTTTTTCAAACCTGCAGTTTAGTAAATATACCTCCTGGTCTGGAATCAAACTCATGACCACAGCTCGGTAAGGCAGAAATGTTAACCACTGAGCTAACAAACATCCCAATTACCTGAGATCACCAGAAAATACACATTGTCCTGTTGGCATACCCACCAAAATGCACACTCATATGTCCGTATATATATATATTTATATTTATTTTGCATACTCTTGACACCTTTATATACCTGGAGAGATGGAATGGAGGAGGAAAAGTGAGCAAATTTAGACTGAGTGCAGTAATGGCATGGACACATAATTGTAAGCAATGGACCCAGGACCAGAGGATACATTGGCAAAGCCAAGCCCGCACCCACGGTTTGCTATAGGATCCAATGATGCACTGTTCCCATCTATACACATATATATATAGCTGCTCTATGTACAAACTCTGCACAAAATTGCATAGCTGGCATAATAGCTAATATGGTGTGTGTTATCTATTCTCTGGTTGCCATAGTATCACATGTATGTAAGAAACATGATGGTATTTCTTAGTTTCCCTTTTAGTGGAAAAACTTTTTTTTATAACATTTCTATATAAGGAAGAAAGGGAATACATTTACCAGAGACTTCAAGCACAGTATGGAGAATCCTGTTTGTCACAGTTGTAAATGTTTGAAGCAAGTCACGCAAGAAGGAACACGAGCACGTAAAGAATTAAACACACAAAGTGAGGCCAGCAGCTACTATTAAAAATGCTTGCATGTTCAATGAATTTATATTTAATATGTGAGGATAACTTCAAATTTAACATTAGTGTAAATAGTGCTGACACTTATTCTATAACAACTTTGGGGTATATTTACTAAATTGTGGGTTTGAAGTGGAGATGTTGCCTATAGCAACCAGATTCCAGTTATCATTTGTTTTGTACATTCTACAAAATGACATCTAGAATCTAATTGGTTGCTATAAGTAACATCTCCACTTTTTGAAACCTGCAGTTTAGTAGATATACCCCCTGGAATTCAGTAAAGTCTGCACGTGATGGATGTCTGAACAGTTTAAGCAGAGGAAAAGGCAGTAGGAGTTCAAAGTTCAACAGTTCTGAATTCATTATTTGATTGAAAAAAGCAGATGACTTTTTTAATTACTGTCATAACAATCAATAAGGTATGTATTCATCACTTTTCTGCTGAGAGCAAACATACCAGGCCTCCTCTGAAAATATTCATGACAATGCTGCATGTTAAAGGCCACAATGTCTTAGAATGGCCTTGACGTTATTCATGCACATTTGTCCCGGACCACACAGGTGATATAACTGACATGTGGTACAGCATTCTATCTCAGACCCAAACCCATCTTATCGCCATGTGACTTCCATGTGCTTGGTCCACTAAAAGAAATTAGGATGGAAGAAATTCAGGAAAAATGCAATCATGACATTGTATTTACATCATACTTGCCTACTTTTTAAATTTGCACTCCAGGAGATCCCAGAGTACAGATCATGTGACAGTGGGTAAGAGGGGACATGACGACGTTGTTACGTCACTATAGCCTCTACTTTAAAATCCAGAAATTCAAGGTACTAAATAACGAGGGCAAGGCTTAATGACACGATTAAGCCACACCCTGCTATTCAATGCTGTGAAATTCGGCATTTTACAGAGTCCGGGAGGTTTGCCTACTCTTCTGGGAGTCTGGAAAGACTCCCTGAAAATCGGGAGCCTCCTGGAAATTCCAGGAGGGTAGGCAAGTATGATTTACATCAACTAAAATATTTCTTCTGGAACATGAAAAGTCCTCAAATGCTGAAACTAAATGCACAATAGCACTGTATATTATTATGCGTTTTAGTTTAAGTGAAGTCATAAGCTGAAGGCAGTTAAAATATCGCGTTTATGTTATTGTCAACACATACCATTATGGGTCAAGTTTACGTTTCACAGCCAGCCAATTATAGTCAATGGGAGGAGTGTTATTGTTTCTAGAAATTATACTCACATTGTGGACTGGCTCTCTTGGTTCCTGGATCTTCAGATACCTCCCTCCTTCCCGTCATAGATTTAGGTAGGTTTACTGTTTAATCATTTCCTTGTTACAAGTGAGGCACAGTAGGGGGGAGAGAGCTGCAGTCAGTGACTAATCGAAGGTGCTACTGTTGATTGGCCACACGTCACTGCCCCTTTCGCAGTAACACAACTCTTGGTCCTCTCTGGTGGATGGTCCCTTGGCGTGCCTTTGTGCGGGCACGTTAATGTTGAGTCCAGAGCGGGGCAGTCACGATGGCTCTAGGTTTAGCACCGGCCAACGGTAAAGAATTGATTCTTGGCACAGTGGTAACTGCAATTTACCTTCCACTTTATTGGTTTACAGATTGGTTGTTAGCTAAATTCTTTGCTCTCGCCGCCACCAGATTTAAGAAAGAAATATGTTATTTTAAATAAACTGCGACCTTTTATATGCCAAATTTATTCTTCATGTCCATGTGGTTATTTTATGATCAGTATGGTAATACGTATAAAACAAAAAGGTATTGGGTGCAGTGACAAGAGACATTAACTCTGAGCTTTTTAGTGCTTTGTGGTGCCTTGCCTAGTAAGCAGGCTGTTCATTTGTATCCAAAAGCCTGGAAAGTATACAGTATGTGCATGTATATGATTGAAATTAAAAGTGCGCCTTGTCAGAACAAATCTCAAGTGTCCCTCTTTAACTACTGAAATGTCAGGAGGCATAAAATTAGTAAATAGCAGCAATATAACACTTAAAATGCTTGTACATTCAGGTGTTACAGTCAATGCAGATCAACAAAGTCTAGAAGACACTCTCTGATGCCAGGACTCCAAGAAGTAATGTAAGTAAATAGACCCATACACAATGTTTGCTTAGCCTTGTATTACATCAGTTTGGATGTGCCTGCCTCCAATGGTGGAACAACTGTGGGTGCAGAGTCCACTTGTTACAGGGCCCAGAAGAGAGGGGGGTCCAGCAATGCAGGTGCTTCCCCCGCCAAAAACTCAATGGAAGACTCCACAGATACCCGGGGTAGCCGCATCAACCGCTGAACTAATGCTCTTCTGAGTGGCACATCTGCTGGCCACACATGCTCAGAAGAGGCTCACTCTCTGCTCTTTTAAAAGCAGAGCAAAGGGGCCCAGGACTAGGATGTTACACTGGCATTGCGGTGCCCTTACTAAAACTTTGTTACGGGGCCCAAGAACGCATCTATCTGCGGCATTGACAACCATTAAGACTCAGTAAAATACATTAATACTGTGTAACGGATCAAGATGAGGGCAATCAGGTATTCCCCTAGCTGTGGCAATCCCACACTATGTACTATGTTTTAATTTAAACACAATTGGAGCTGCCGGGCAGCATCCCCAACCAAGCAGCCAACCCCTACTAGGAGCTGAGGGGCGCATGGCCCATCAATCTAAGTGACAGAGAGATCTAGGTGATGCACCTAGAACACTATGCTGCAGCGCAACATTGAGATGCGTTAATGAAAGTGTCCCAAAGCTCCTTTGAAGAAAGGTCAAATTACTTATGCTTCAACAAGCCTAATTTCTCAAGACCTGAATGCAAATTTTCTAGAAATTGCAAAATCAAAGACAGTATTTATATTAGTTGCTTACCTTAGATTATTTAGCTCCTTAATTGTTTAACAGTAAATTCTTTAGAGGTTTTACCTGTACCATAATGCAAAATAAAGAAGAAGTATAGACTTAATGCAATGCTGCCACCAGCATACTGCTACTCTAAGCCTATATAGCAGCATGTATTTAGTTTTATTATATTCATGTTTTTTTCTCTCAGAATAGTGAATAATGATTTTAACCGAATAGTATAAAAACAGCTCCTATTGGATTAATATTTTTAGTTTATAAATTATTGTTCCCGTTTTTAATAATGCAGCACTTATCTCTATCACAGCACATTATTTTGTATTTCTTTCAAGCTGGCAAATACTGCAATCACAAAGAGCAATTCAGGAGACATTGAAAAGAAATCTTACTCTTTGACCAGGCTAGACAGAAAAGTGCTTATAATTTGTTCTTGCAATAAGAATCTTTTGTACAGCATAATGGAAATCTTCTAATTATAACAACGACTTTCAGTGGTGGCTGCCACATGCCAACATAAGACTCTCTAATTAACTGCCATTTACTTGGAAGAAATATGTATGTTATGATCAACTAAAAAAAACAAATTACCACAGTGCAATTGATGAACCAGCTGTTTTCCTGTTTAGAAACTTTCAGCTACTTTATATAGGCAGGGCCGCCGAGAGGGGGGGGGAGCGGGTACTAATTACCCGGGCCCGGCATGTCAGGGGGCCCGGCCCGGGCCCTTGCGCTGCTGATTTTTTTTAATTTTTTAATTTTTTTTTTCCAAACGTTTTTTTTCCTTTCCTTTTTTTTTTTTTTTTTGGCGGGGGGGGGGGGGGGGTGGGGGGGGGCTCGGTCGTTGGTGGGGGGAGCAGGCTAGTTTAAAAAAAAAAAAAAACATACTCACCTGATCGCGGAGCCGGCATCCCTCCTCTCTGCTGCTCTGTGCTCTATTCAGACTGTCTGAATGCTGGGTGTGATGTCATCATGTCATGCCCAGCATTCAGTCAGTCTGGAGCAATGGAGCACAGAGCAGCAGAGAAGACCAAGAGAGGAGAAAAGGTAAGTGAAGGGAGGAAAACGAGGGGGGCACAGAGGGGTTAAAAAACGGGGGGGGGGGCAGCATGACAGAGGGGTTAAAAAATGAGGGGGAGCACAAAGGGGTTAAAAAACGGGGGGGCAGCATGACAGAGGGGTTAAAAAATAAGGGGGGGCACAGAGGGGTTAAAAAACGGGGAAGCAGCATGTCAGAGGGGTTAAAAACGGGGAAGCAGCATGTCAGAGGGGTTAAAAACGGGGAAGCAGCATGTCAGAGGGGTTAAAAAATGAGGGGGAGCACAGAGGGGTTAAAAAATGGGAAAGCAGCATGTCAGAGGGGTTAAAAAATGAGTGGGGGCACAGAGGGGTTAAAAAATGGGAAAGCAGCATGTCAGAGGGGTTAAAAATTGAGGGGGGAGCACAGAGGGGTTAAAAAATGGGAAAGCAGCATGACAGAGGGGGTGAAAAAATGAGAGGGGCACAGATGGGTTAAAAAACGGGGCAGTATGGCACAGTGGGGTTAATAAACAGGGGTCAGCATGGCACAGTGGGGTTAAAAAATGGTGGGCAGCATGACACAGTGGGGTTACAAAGGGGGGGGGGAGGCATGGCACAGTGGGATTGAAAAAGGGGGGGAGCAGCATAGTATAGTCTGATGAAGGGGAGCCAGATGAAGGGGGCAAAAACAGCATGGAGGGCACAGTGTGATCATAAGGCATGGCGATGATGAAGGGGCACATTATTGTAATATTGGAGCTGGAGGAAGGCCTAATTATTAATCGTGGGTGCTATTGATTTAACGCTGGGGCTGGCTGTAATTTTCTAAATGTAGCCATTTTTTTTTCAAAATAGGTCCTTCAACATTTCTGGATCCGGACAAGCCACAACTAAAGAAAGCAGCAGCCACAGGTGGAGAAAGTGAGAAGAACAGGTAGGAGAGAGCAGCACAGTGTGTGAAATGTTGTGATTCTAGTAGGGACAATACCAATTTTTGGTGAATGTTGTGTCCAATGTAAGGTGTAGGCCAAGACTGAACTGTTTGTGTACACACTGCATTGTTTGTATACTACCCTGTGGTGGTAGATGTCCTGAAAGTCAGGAGTGCTTAAACATATGTGACGCTCCGGCGAATTGAGAGCCTAGTGGTTTTTATGTTAGCCACGCCCCAATGGCACGTTTGCCACGCCCCCAAATGCATGACCGCACCTCCCAAAATTTTTGCACTGCCGTTTGGCTAGCCACGCCCCTGAATATATGACCATACACCTAATCTTTTTTGCGCCGCCGTAAGGCGGCGCAAAAAAATTTTGGGGCTTACTTCACTATGAGGGGGGCCCCATGAATTTGTTGTACCCGGGCCCTGAATTCTTCTTGGCAGCCCTGTATATAGGTAGTTGAGAGTGGTTCACTTAAGGACAAGGTACAGACAGTTTTCTGCAACTTAATTATTTTTTGACTGACGTTGCCAGCTGCTGTATACATCCTGAAACCTCATTGTGTGCTTTTCCAGGTCTTGCACAACCTAGTTACATCCTGAACAGAAGTAACTGATTATTAAACATATACATCGGAAATGAAGTACTAAGTACCCCTCTCTCATTTTACATCATTATTTGACATAATTTATTAGCTCAGTCCAGAGATACATATGGTTGCATCAGCATTTCAGCCATATGGTCTAATATTTTTTAAATGTATTGGGATAAACAGGAACATCAGCCTTATTCTAGTGATAATGAACTGATCCTTGAATAAAACTCGCAGGGCATGCTTTAATCAATTTTTTTGTAGCACATGTTTGTTATTCGATGGGGTATTCTATAGAATAAACCAGTAGAGAAATGGAGTAAAGTATTTTATACAAAATTGATGCTACTTTAATATCCAGGTTTTTTTTATTATTATTATTATTATTATTATTATTATTATTATTATTATAGTTAATTTTTTTTAGGTGCCACATTGCTTTGAAACACCGGACAGCGGAGAAACAGGGCATAACATAAAACGTGGACATATAAGATAGACAAAATAAACGCAGACATGAAAATAAAGGGTAGGGAGTGCTCTGTTTGTGATAGAGCTTACAAACTCTATCCCAAAGGGCAGAGCTAACAGAGAGGAGTGAGTGTAGATCAGCGTGGAGTTTGTGACAGTAGCAAGCGTGAACCAGTGTGAGTAGTAGAAGTGGAAATAGGCATTCCAAAGGGGGCTAGCGCATTGGGAAAAGTCTTGTAGAGAGTGAGATGTGGTTATCAGTGAGGAAACAATGCACAAGTCAGAAACAGATTTAAGAAGAGACGAGGGAAAGTATTTCGATATAAGGTTTGCCATATAAGAGTGGTGTTGTGAGGACTTTGTAGGTAATGGAGAGTAATCTGGTATGGATTCTGAAGGATATGGTGAGCAAATGTAGGGATAGCAGATGTGGAACCATGAGAGAAGATCAGTCTTGTTGCAGCATTTAGGATAGATTGAAGTCAAGACAGATTTGTTAGGGGCATGCCAGGTAGGAAGTGGTTACAGTAATAGTAGTGGAAGATGAGAGAATGTATAAGTTGTATTTTGATTTTATATTGGGTAATAAAAAGGGCACATTCTAGCAATATTTTGAAGGGGAAGGCACCAGAACTGTGAGAGAGATTGGATGTGAGGAGTAAAGCACACCAAGGCAGCAAGAAATAACAAAGACTGTTGTCACATAAGATAGTCGTGGATAAGGGATAATTTTTGCGTGTCGTAAGGCTAGAGGTGGTACTGGAGTCCACACGAGCGTTATTAGTTCATCAGGAGAAGAGGTGTACAGTGAGAAAAGCAAAAGAGTAATACAGTTATACCGCTTTCATACTGCGCCCCTGCAATTTCCTGGGTTTTTCAAGCCGAGTTTTTGTCGAGGCACAGAGCGTCCCAGCTCAGAGACACCGTTCACACTGCACCTTGGACCCAGGAATTTCCCGGGTCAAACCCAGTCATACTGAACACGGGTCTGCCCTGGCAATAAGTGTGAGTCATCACAAGAGGAAAAATACTGAGGTCATTTAAAGGGGAATAGTTTTTTTGCTCACAAAGATGAGGTCAAAGTGGGTGGTGACTGTTCACAGCATTGCTTTAATCATAGCCGACAAGTCACTATTGAGTTCCTATTTTATTGCGTTTATTTGCTGTTTTATAAAGCAAATGAGAGCTTGATGCAGCTGCACAGTGTCATTTCAGGAGGAGAAAGGAGCAATTTCTGGCACGGAGGGAGAATATTGGGCGTCTGTATATGCACAGGAGGAGAGTTTTTCTCAGGCCAGCATCCCAGACACCCAATCAGCTGCTTTATGTGAGACATGGGTTGAAAAACCCAAGTCTCACTATTCATACTGCAGGCTAACCAGGGCCGACACGGGAATTACCCCACCAAAAGTCCCGGGTCTAATTCCGGGTTTTCAGACCTGGGATTTTTCATTAGCTCCATTCATACTGCGCCTAAACCCGGGTCGTCTGGGCTTGCTCTGGCAAAAACCAGGGTTTTTCAGGCAGTATGAATGGGGTATAATTGATATAGTAAAATTCTTGCACATTAGCAAAAAATTGTCATGGCTTCAAATTCTGACCAAAAAAAAAAACACTTTTAAAGCAAACTACCAATATATATGGCATATAAAAATGCAAATAACCAAGGAAACTTTAAGTTTGTACAGGCGTTCCCTTAGTAATACATTCTCTTTCATAATGAGTTAAATATTTTGAATGCTGTATGTATCATTGAAATTGATGCACTACAAAGGTATTGCTTGTCAGAAAGCATATGTTTAAGGGATCTATTCGCTTACATTATTTATTTTTCAACCATCAGAGAGTGTTTGTAGGCTTTGTTGCCGTGAGTTGAACATCTGCTTTTAACACCTCTTTTTACAAGCCTAAAATGTGTCATATGTTGGCTCAAAGAACTAGATATCCATCTGAATATCACTGCTTTTATAAAAATGGTTTTGAACACTGCACCAAAAAAATATAAAAAAATAAATGCAAAAAAAGCTACTCCAAGTAATGTTGGACTTTTTAGTAACATTATACGTGGAATAATATTACTTAAAGTTGCCATTTTAACACTATTTATTAGAATAGAGACTTATTTATCTACATAAACACTAATGATTTTTAGGGCCTCATTAAGAATTTTTCTCTTCTAAGAAATTGATGGGGCGTGAAATTATGCATTTCCATACTACACACAAGTACTAAACCATGTTTGTGTTTACATTTGAGTGTATTTGTGCCTGCTTACGCCTGGAGAGGTTGGACAAGGATCAAGCTAGCATTAGATGAGTACAGTAAGTTCATGTACACCTAAGTGTAGTACCCTGGAGAACCTAATTGAACTTAAAAACATCTCCAGAAACGTTTCCCCGTAGGGTAATGACACCAGCAGCTCTATCTAGCCGATTTGAAACGGTTTGCAAATGTACCCCTCCAGTTGCTAGTACTTCATTCGTTAGCATTGCAGCTATATTATATCAAGTTGCGGCCGTCTACACAGATTACTTAAGTGTCCTTTCCATATTTGGACTAAAGAAAAAAAAGATTACCATTGAATTTATAAAGTGGTTAATAAGAATTGTCGGGGTATTTGTATTTAATTTTATGTTATATTAAAAATGTCATTTATTAATAACAGTGTGTATGACACTTCATTATGTTATATTGTGTACAACTAGGGTAATGTGACTTTCACATTTCTAAAAAAAAGAAAAAAAAATATTGTAAAGCCGTTATAGTTGGGCAAATTTGGCACATTAGAAATATTGCTGTGTTTTGAGTTGAACATATCTTGGGGTATGTGTGACTCAAAACACATAGTCCAATTTCATAACATAACCCTTTAACTAGCATGGTGTTTTACAAGTAATGATCTGCACACTATTCAAAGGATTAAGTGACCAGTGACAAGTCAAAAAATACAAAGAAAATGACCATACACAAATTAAAAAAAAAATATTGAATTGTAAAAAACAATGTACAAAAGAAGTATTCTGAGCGGTATATTTGCTAAACTGCTGTGGAGATGTTGCCTATAGCAAGCAATCAGATTCTAGTTAGCATGTATTTAGTTCATTCTACAAAATGTCAGCTAGAATCTGATCTGCTATAGGCAACATCTTCACTTTTTCTAACCTGCAGTTTAGTAAATATACCCCTAAGTCTTTCCAGTGTCAAAAACAGATGGCCATGAGAAAACCAGGTGTTCAGGCACTGTCACAGCAAGAAGAATGTTTAAAACCTATTATGTTGTAGCAATTATTAAACCATCACAGGAGATGACAAAGCAACCTACCAAAACTGTCTGCATTCTATGTGTTTAAAACATATTGATAAGAGTAGAAACAATCAAAGTAGAAAAGTTTGAATTTTTTTAAACAGTGGCATATAAAAGTTATTACGGAGCATCTATAAAGCAACATAAACACAGTTTATTAAGAAAAAATGGCACTTGGATTCAATTAAAAAATGTATACATTTCCATTTTATTTTGCTTATTGCAAGTGGTGATATAAAGGTAGAAAAGCCTATAGCATACCTCCCAATATTTAAAAATACAAAATTTGGTCAAAATCAGCAACGTTCCCATTCCAACCAAAACACAACCCAAATCCATACACATAATCACTCACACATTCCTACAAAGCCATTGTCATTTTATGATATGATGGCCCCTTTTTGGGGTTCAGGAATTTGGACAGTTCCTAATAAATATAGTCAGTTAGTAGAACTCAAAAGAATTTAGAAATATTACTGATTTGCCATGCACAGCAAAGATATAAGAATAAACAATTAAACCAATAGATGCAGGTGCACGAGAGGAGGATACTATTTGCGCCTAGGCTGTAGCCATCTTTCTATTGCTGGTGAATTGGTATAAGAGCCTTGGCCTCTTTCTTGTGTTTTCCAAAAGTTTTCAGCCCACCCGTTCATCATTGAGCTACCACAGATTTCCATGTGAGCTTATAGCAGGTTGTGAAAGCTGCAATAACAGGTAGAAGACAGAAACACAGTCCCCAACTACCTCGTCCTTTAGTCCTCCTAACTTTGCTTGCAAAACCTCTCTTGTGCTCTACTCCTCTCCTTTGCTGTCCTCTAACGACCACCTTCCTCAATTTCTTGTCCATATCCTAGCAGTGTTTCTACATTCCATCTTAATTGCCTTCTCCCAGCCTCACACAGCATGACCACACCTCCAACAAGCCCCTTCACCAAACTCTCTCCTAATCATTAATGAAAAAGTTGCTGTACTGGGATCACAAATTTCTCTTGGCGGCCCTGTCTATTTCAAGTTTCTCTCAATATGGCGGAAAGCATTTTAATTCCTATTTGTTATGATTCCTAGCAAATTCAGGAAGAGGCAACAGAAGTATAAGACCCAAGTGTCTATTTAGGCAAAATATTTGAAGGATTGAGTCTGTGGACTATGAAGATTTCAGGTAGCAGAATAAACAGGTATACTCCAATACACAAATATGAACAGGTGTGATGAAAGGCAGGAATAGTCCACAGAAGCAACAGGTTCCAAGCAATGACAAATACCATTTAGATGCAGGAACAAGTATATTGAGTTACCCAATTGCCAGGAGGCACGAGGCTCCAGACTAAGGAGGCAGGGATCAGGATTCCAGATTGCCAGAGACACGAGGCAGTCCAGGGAAGCAGACAGACTAACTGAGTCCAGTGTGTGTGTGTGTGTGTTTGGCCATGTTCATGTAGTGTGTGTGTGTTTGGCCATGTTCATATAGTGTGTGTGTGTGTTTGGCCATGTTCATATAGTGTGTGTGTGTGTTTGGCCATGTTCATATAGTGTGTGTGTGTTTGGTCATGTTCATATAGTGTGTGTGTGTTTGGCCTTGTTAATATAGTGTGTGTCCGCAGTATTTTAATATAGCGTGTGTGTGTGTATGTGCGCGCAGTATTTTATTATAGTGTGCGTGTGCAGTATTTTAATATAGCGTGCGTGTGTGCAGTATTTTAATATAGCGTGCGTGTGTGCAGTATTTTAATATAATATGTGAGGGAAGGGAGGATCTTAATATAGTGTGGAAGGTAGGCTATTTAATTGTGGCGTGCAGGTGGGGGCTAATTATTTAAGGTGAGGTGAAGGAACCTTTAATTTAATACTAGATGGTCTAGGGCTATCAATTGAATATGGGGCTGATTTTGGGGAGGAGAGCTATTTATTATATGTGAATATGAATTATTTATTGCCGGGGATGGTTGTGGAAAATAGCTATATTTATTAAACTTTAATGCTATTTAATTAATTGCTGGGACTGTTTGGAGGGAGGGAAATATGTTTTGAGTAAATGGGTATACTGTTAATTTAATGTTGGGGCTGGTTGGAGGGAAACAGGTCTACTTATTAAATGTTAATATTATTATTGTGGGGACTGGAGGGAGGCCTAATTATAAAACGTGAGTGCTATTGTTTTGACACCGGGGCTGGTTGGAGTTTTCTAAATCTCATGTACCCATTTTTTTCAAAATAGGGCATCCAATATTCTAGGCTCAAGACAAGAAGGAACTGAGCTAAAGAAACCAGCTGCCACAAGTGGTGAAAGTGACCAAGACAGGTAGGAGAGAGCAGGACAGTCTGCCAACTGTCCTGAATCTGGTGGAGCAGTCTTGAATTTGGATGACTGTCTCACTTAGTCAGGATTTGGTCCGACTGCAAGCACAGTTGTGAGGTATGTGTCGCTTTACAACGTACTGCTTGTGAAGGCAGAGCTGTCTGCTTCTAACAGTTGTGCACACAGTATTGCCTGTGTATTTGTCTAAAATGATAACCATGTTACATAACAGGGGCCCTGCTGTCTTAAATACCCTGGGCCCCCTGCCTTAATCCACTTCTGGTTAAAGGAAGGGAACTTATAGCTGCTCCCAGTTACCGAACAGGACACAGGCTGCAGAGCAAGCCGAGGAGCTCAAAGTATCACAATATTTGGTAATCTCGTGAGACAAAGAGCTTCCCTGCTCACTCTAAAGGAAGTTTCCACCCTTATGGATGTCAGTAGCACCAGAAGCATATTTATACAAAAGCAAAAGGGATAAACCGCGCTTCCTAGATGTAGTATGCTGCCTAAAAACGGAAATACCTCATAGAGAAAAAGGGGGGATCCCTTCCCCTTTAGAAACAAGTATAACTAGGTGGTATAACCTGGCGCAAAAAATGGATAGGAAACAGATATAAATATACCAAAAAAATGTTTAATGATATATTGCATATGAGGTCCAAGGCAATGATGTCTTATTGGGTAGAAATAAACCTCAATAGTAACCAGTCCTAATTAAAAACCTTATAGGTGGTGTTAAGGCCACTTCCAATAATCCATACTTTGTGGGAAGTGGAAAAAATGTAATAAAGATGGATATAGACAGCAGTGCAAATATATCAAAGCATGGCGCACAATGCAAAGTCCTGGACAAAAACAATAATAATAAAGTCAATGATAATCGTAGCACAGAAATGTGGTGCACAAAACGGCTGTGAACCAGCCCGATCTCTATACTGAAAGCTTTCAGAAAGATGTAAAAAGTAATAAAAAATCCTTTAATTATAATATATGTATTAATGCCGCATGTTGGCCACACCCACAACACAATGTGGTCATGCCCTTTTCGATGCCACGGATGTGTGGCGGCACACAGCTTCTTTCCTGCTGGAACTGAGGTGGGCCTGTGTACTTTAAATGCCCGGGCTGATTTTTAGTCCCAGTCTGGCCCTGGTTCAAGCAGAATCCAATAGCCAGGCAGAAGTCAGGGTCACAAGCATAATCCAGTAATCAGGCAGAGGTCAGGGCACAAGGCAAACAAGCAGGGTCCAGTAATCAGGCAGAGGGTCACAACAGGAGATCAGACAACAGCAAAGCAAAACTGGAACAAGGATAAACAAGAGACAAGCAGCAGCAAGGTATAAATGATGAACTGCCCAGACCACAGATTGAAGCAGGTACATGAAGCTGTGAGACAGGTGCAGTACTAATCCGGTAAGGAGATTGACTCCTACAGGCAAGGTATACAGTTCAGCGGCAAAACAGCAGCACCTCTGGTGGAATTAAGGTACTGCAGCCACATACAAAATACAGGCAGAATTCTAACACTATTATGAGATATTTCAAACAACAGTAACATTTTGAAATGCTTACGCATATACTGGGTTGTGCTGCGCATGTAAGTATTATGTCTTTACATGCATCTCTTCTGTAATGAACAGAACTCCTGTATAGCAGTAGCCATATCAGCATTAGAAACAACTTTGGCAAGCATTGTGGGTTCCTCAGAAAGCTGATATTCTTCCTGCCTGTGGCAAAGGTTGATCCATGACTAAATGCACGTCATCTTTGGGAAGGCTCAAGCTGGGGAGAGTGGCAAACTTACAAGGTGCGATGGTCCTGAAAAGGAAAACCTGTGTAAGTATGAATGTTTGAGCCCTGACATTTTTACCTGCTCTTCTTTGTATATATCTTTTTTCGTGGTGGAAGAAAAGAGATATTTGCTTGGAGTGGTTCTCAATGCTTCTTTTTAAAGTCCCAAAAGCATTAACAGCCCTGTGCACAGCTGATGTATATGGGCAATAGAAGTTTTGGCAGCTAGGTTGCCCACAATATGCGCATAGCAAGGTATAATGCTGATAAAGAGCTCAGTTTTCTTCATCACTAAACCTGACATTTCTGCCAGATTTAGTCTTACCTGACTGCCAACTCTTCCCTGTGCTCGATTCCTCTCCAACCTCCTGCCCTAAGGGAACCTCATCCTTCTCCCACTAGCCATCACTATAACTATAACACACAAAACACAGAAAAATAAAGGCTAACAACACTGACACTCACAAACAAGTAACTCAGACTACAATGAAACCAAAAAAGATATAGACCAAAAAAATGTCTGAACAGACAATTAACAAGGCAATTCAAATGTACAAGACAACTTTCAGAATTCAAGTTAAATCCCAGAGATTTAAACTAGCCAAAGTCCAGCTGCAGGTAGCACAACAAAAGTCAGGAAAGAAAGCTGGTGTCTAGGAGCAGAAAAATCAGCAGTCATAACCTAAAGTCTGGTCAATATACAAGGAATACAGGAAACAGCTGAGCTACTGGATACAGTCAAATAAATCTGGTTTGCAGAGCCGGATTAAGGGTGGTGGGCCAGTGGGCACGTCTCTCAGGATCAGGTCCTACATGGTTCTTGTTGGCTGGACCCTCCGCCAGGAACAGCCAACTTTATGCGACTGAAATGTAGGATCCGTTCCTCCCTCCCTTCTCCTGTGTGTGTCTGTCACTGATGATTTCTCACATGGGACGTGCAGTACAACAATTGCCATCCTATGTGCCCAGGCTGCAAGAAAGGCATACAGAAAAGTCTGCCTCTCCAACAAAAGCTTAGCTAGAAAAAGGTAAGTGTGAGGGAAGTAGGGGGGGGGGGGGGGGGTTTCATTGCAAATCTTATTAATCTAATGGTGGAGTGAGTGGGGACAAGTAATTTAATGGTAAGTGCTATTAATTTATTTGTGGAGTGATGTGTCAGGCGCCATTCCCGCACATTCAGAAAGTGCCGAGGACGGGCACCTTCCTGCTCTGAACAATCGCGTCCCGTTGCTAGGCAACGGGATACGTCGGTATTACTACCCGGCAGGCGCCGGCGCAAGCGAAGCCCTCGCATCTTCGTTGCTAGGCAACGAGACGCTCTTCTCTGCTCACTGCCACTACTGTCTATTTAGGGGAGGCTCTGGCGCCATTATGGTGCCAGAGTATCATGGTCCTGCTTTGCTCCAGCACTTTTGACAGTATTCTGTATCCTGATTCTTTTCTTGGCTGTTAAACGGACTTGTCTGACTCTGCTCCTTATGGCTTGTTTGGATCTCCTGGTTTGACCTCTGTACTCCTGACTCTGCCTTCGCCTGCTCCTTCGGTACCTATTTCCTGCACGGTTCAGACCCAGATTGCTTGACCTCTTTATCTCTCTACCTCTCTGGTGGCTACCTGGGAGGGCCGCGGCCTGCGTGTCTCTGCCGCAAAGCCTAAACCTCCATGCGGGGGTCCCTGGCAAAGACGAGGGGCATGTTAGACTCCACGTCTACTAGACTAGATGCGCCAATACCAGAAGGTGGGTCAAATTCTCACGGCTAGCATGACATGATGGTGGGGCATTTAATTTAATAGTGGGACCTTTAATTTAATGTTGGGGTGGTTTGCTAGCTATTAATTGAATGTGGTGCGGAGTTTGGAGAGAAGGAGGGTTAGTTATTAAATGTGAACATGAATGATTTAATGTTGGCAATGGTTGTGGGAAATTAGTTATATTTATTAAATGTAAATGCTAATAATTTATTGCCGTGGCTATTTGGGGAGAGGGAAATAGGTTTATTTATTAAATGGGAATTTGGGTGACTGTCCTGCTTAGTCAGAATTTGATCAGACTGCAAGGACATTTGGGAGGTATGTCCTGCTTCACACTGTACTGCTCGTAAAGGGAAAGCTGCATGCACCCAACAGTAGTGCACACATTATAGCCCATGTATCGGTCTAAATGATATCCACATTACACCATTTCTTAAGTGCCCTGCCCATAGAATCTTCCTCAACTTGGAATGTGGATCTCCCACATGCTTTTTAACAAAGTCTAACCATCATTCAGGGAGTTTTCTGTCACAGATACCATATGCCACTTAGTAGACTACCTATTAAGTTCCATTGTAACGAGGATGCTCCGTTTTTGAGAAGAACCTATTTCAGATAAATTCACTGCTCTGTCATATTTTGTCCATTTCCTTACATGACAGTGCTTCGGGGTAGAGTAAAAGTCTTTGAAATCTTCTTATAACCGCCCCCTGTGCTTTTCAATGAACTTTTCTTAGATTTGCTTTAAATGTTATTTAATCATCATGATGAAGCTCTTTTTTGAAAATGCAACAACCAACTCTGGGATCTCTCACAGATAAATGTATTTATTTTAAAATCAATTAAAAACACTTTAATTGTACACAAGGGGGCGCAAATCAATGAATTATGTGATCTCTGAAGGCAACTGATTGCACTACAGTTTAATTAGGTGTATTTTAGCATAAGGGTTGAATATTTATTATTGTCTGTTCTTCTACCTAATTAAGAAAAAATATGGTAGGAAATCCAGAATGAATTCATTTTGATTCCAGGATGTAAGACAATTGTGAGAAGTGTCACAAGGGTGAATATATTTTATAGCCACTGTTTTTAAACATATAGCAATACTTTTGCCATACCGCTCATGTATGTATTTAACCATATGATGTGCTATCTTATGCCCAGAACACTTAGTATTGTTCTTTTACTTTTTATGGTGTCTAAAAGGAAAGCAACGTTCATGTCACACGAGGTCCTGGTTTTGTAATTTCCAACCAATGGAAGCCCTAATCCCAAAGTTGCAGATAATTAGATACACAGAATATAGATTTCTCTATTTCAATAGATAAGCTTGGTATATTTTCCAGTTTCACTCAAACTATTCACATTTGCCACGTCTATTGTATTCTATATTACTCTTTTATTTTCCTTTATAATTAATTTCAGGAAACAATTACTGCTAAAAAGGATTTCCTTCATCTCATACACCGCCTTCATAAAACACAAATCTTCAACTTTGCTGTTTTTACTTGCGCTGGTGAGAACATTCACAACCTCTGGCAATTGTAGAATACAATATAAAGTATTACTGCACAATGTTTTCTTTTAAACGTTTTATTTATAAAAGAAACTGATTTAAACAATGACGTTAAATAGTATAGAGCAGATGATATCATAGTTTCTTGTTTTTTGACTGCTTTTTCCAACAGAACTGGTAGGGGACGGGAGAAAAGGAAGGGTGGGGGGACAGGCACTACATGACAGGAATTATCAATAAATGAACAATATATAAGGTAATGCAGGTAGAAATATAAACCAATAATTCAAGGAGTACAAAAAGATCTAAGATTACCAAAACGTCAGAGATTCAGATGTTGTTGCCTTCTCTGCGGGGGCCCCGGAGACGGCCCTAAGTATGCTCAACAAGAGGAGTGGATAGTTCAGGTGGGAAATGTGTCCTGAATGAAATCGGATGGTTGTGGCTATCCCTCATATACCAGGGGGCCCATATGACATTGGGTTGTATACCATGTAGATTAAATGGGACACTCTCCATGTTTGCGATGTGCCAAAGTTTTTGAGAACTCTGGAAGTAGGGGGATCATGTGTTTTACCAAAAATTGCCAATTAGGAATTTAGCATCAGCAAGGACGTGCGAGATCAATTTATTTGTCTGCATGCTCTAATCTTGCAGAGAACGGGAGAGAGGGAAGGATCATGGGCAGGGGCGGGCTGGGCCGAACAGAAAATTTCTACTTTGGGCCGGTGTATGAACCGGCCCAAGTCTCTATTACTTGGTGTGTGTGGGCAGTATATAAATATAGTGTGTCTGTGTGTGAAGGGGGGCAGTATGTTAATATAATATGTGAGGGAAGGGGGGTCTAATATAGTGTGGGAGGTAGGCTATTTAACGGTGGAGTGCAGGTGGGGGCTAATTATTTAATGGGTGCTATTTTATTTGTGGGGTGATGGTGAGGCAATTTAATTTAATATTGGGGCCTATTAATTTAAGGTGAGGTGACGGGACCTTTAATTTAATGCTGAGGTGGTTTGGGGCTATTAATTGAAAATGGGACTGATTTTGGGGAGGAGGGCTATTTACTAATTGTGAATATGAATTATTTAATGCCGGTGATAGTTATGGGAAACGGTTATATTAAACATAAATGCTATTTAATTTATTGCTGGGGCTGTTTGGAGGGAGGTAAAAAGATTTATTAAATGGGAATACTATTAATTTAATGTCAGGGCTGGTTGGAGGGAAATAGATCTATTTAGCAAATGTGAACATTATTATTTTAATGTTGGTGGTGGAGGAAAGCCTAAATTATAAAATTTGTGTGCTACTGATTTAACACTGGGGCTGGTTGGAGTTTTCTAAATCTCATGTATCCATTTTTTTTCCCAAATAGGGCCTCCAACATTCCAGGATCCAGACAAGCAGCAACTGATCTAAAGACACCAGCAGCCACAAGTTGTGAAAGTGACAATAACAGGTAGGAGAGAGCAGGACAGTCTGCCAACTGTCCTGGGACAGTCCCGAATTTGAGTGAGGATAGTCAAGATTTGGACAGTTGGTAGCTATGCCTTGCTTTACACTGTACTGCTCCTGAAGGCAGAGCTGTGTGCACCTAACAGTAGTGCACACAGTATTGCCTGTGTATTGTATAAAATTTGTCTAAAATGATAACCATGCTACATCATTGGACCGCTACTTATGGGCCAGTGTGGTGTGCCAGCCAGCCCCTGGCCATGGGTCTTTGGAACAACAGTTTTTTGTAGTACTTCTAACCAGATTTATCTCCCTCCTTTTTTCCATCATGTTTGATATTTTCCAAAATAAATAATAATATTTCTATTTCGTTCTTTTCTTTTAGTTGCAGAGTTTAAGTTAACCTCTTGAGATGCAAA
Source organism: Mixophyes fleayi (assembly GCF_038048845.1). Taxonomy (NCBI): domain Eukaryota; kingdom Metazoa; phylum Chordata; class Amphibia; order Anura; family Limnodynastidae; genus Mixophyes; species Mixophyes fleayi. The sequence continues at coordinate 284,530,797 of NC_134402.1, read as the reverse complement.
AGTTTCAAATGGGAATATCACTTCTATTCTTAAGACTGGCTATTTTATATTGTTTTTTGGAACACATAGGTCTTTATTTTGATAGCTAGTTTTAAACATTTATGGCCTGATTCATGTTCATATTTAAGCCTCTGTGCACGCTGTATCTTGCATGAAAAATCTCTGTGCATGCTCACAAACGGACCTTGCGACAATGAATGCTTTTGCATCCTATACATGTCCGAACGCTAATGACACTTACGACGGTCTACAGCTTGGAAGGCAGTACGAGGTAATGTACAATAATGCCATGCAGAGGGCATGCCAATGCAGATGCGGTTTATTCAATTCCTGGGTTTCTTTAAAGTATATTTTTGTAGCCGTATCATTTGCACCAGCTACATGACAGGTCTAAGTAACGACTGATAGTGATGACTGTCACAGCATCGTCTTTATACTAAAAACTACATGTATGCGTGCCACTAGATGACAGAGAACATTTTAATGTTAGTAGGAGACTATAAAAATGCATTGCATCTGCAGTACACATTAATAACCTCCTGATTTATGTAATTTTAAAAAAATTATGTACTTACATCCAGGTTTAAATTGAAACATATTGAGATTAGAGATGCTCAGGCTCGGTTCCTCAGGAACCAAACACACCCGAACTTAGGGGATCCGAGTACCGAGCCAAGTCGGCTCAGTACTTTTGCGTTTTCGGACTCGAAAACGAGGCAAAACGTCGTCGGAATGTCGTCCGATCTCGAATCTTGCAAGTTTTGTAATCTATAAATACCTCCCTCCACAGCGATCTAGCGCCATTTGAAAGAGAGACACAGAAGGGGTAGCACACTATTCAGAGCAGTTGGTCAGCCAAGTAGATAGAATTGAAAGAGGATGGGGTAGCAGTGTTCAAGAAAGTCTACAGTGACATTCAGGAGAGCTCCATTGGTAATTCTCATTGCAGAAAAATACAAATACTAGTGCTGTCAGGGTTGGTGTAATTCTGCAGTCAAATTCTACTGTGTTATATAGGTAACACACAAAAAGGAGAGCGCCATTGCTAATTCTCATTGCAGAAAAATACAAATACTAGTGCTGGCAGGCTTGGTGTAATTCTGCAGTCACATTTTACTGTGTTATATAGGTTACACACAAAGAAAAGAGCTCCATTGCTAATTGTCATTGCTGAAATACAAATACAAGGCCTGGCAGGTTTTTTTCTGAATTTGCAGTCAAATTGTATGGTGTTATCAAAAATAGATTCACAGCCGTACACAGAAGAGCAGGAGCACCAAGCAGCTGCTGACACCAGTCATGATGATAGTAATTCCTATACGTCATCTGGTAAAGCCTATGTAAAAGTACATAGTGTTTTTAGGTCAGGAAAACAAAAATGTAAAAAAAACACCTTTTACCTTGGTCAAGAAAAAATAATCCAGGCAAAGTTATCTGCAGAGCAAAATAAAATTGTCAATATGCCATTCTACACATGCAGTGGCAAAGAAAGAATGCCTCCCACAGTAGTGCAGGTCAGTGTTGTATTAATGTAAAGTGTGGCTATTCATGGAATGTAGTAGCTATTCATTTAATATTGTGTTGCTTTTATTATATGTGGGGCTAGTAAGAAATTTTAGGGGCTAATAATGCAAGGCAGGATAATTGTATTAAATGTGAATGGTATTAATTCCCTGTTAGGGCTGAATGGGGAGGGAAGGTGGCCTATTTATTAAATGTGCATGTTATAAATTGAATGTTGAGGCCTGTTGGAGGTAAATCAACTTATTTATAAATGTGGGCATTACGGATTAAAATTTGGGTCCGGTTGGTGGATGGAAGACTAGTGTTCATTTATTGCTCAGCTTTCCAGTAGGTTATTAGTACCTATCCCTTTTCCAAACAAGGCCCCAACATTACAGGATTCAGTCAAGCAGCATTAGAGCTTAAAACACTAGCAGCAGTAGGTAGTCATATATTTAGAAGCAGATAGGAGAGAGCAGCAGCCTGTCAACAGTCACATTTCTGTTGACAGTCCTGGGACACTGTCCCACTTCAGATTACTCTGCTTGTGAAGGGGTAGTCACATGGATCTACCAATGGTATGTCTATTGCTGAAGTGTTTGAAGGGGAATGGATTGAAGGATGACCTAGAGCTGTTTAAATCAATAGCCACTTTCCTTGCATGTTGGTCATATCCACTCCCCACTTTAGGGATGCAGACATGCATGGCCCCACCTAATGCCAATTTGACCCAAAATTCACAACTTACATATGACATGAGGTATTTTCCAGGGCAACTTCAAGGTCCCAATACTCCCCTGGGTGTGTTTAAAGATGAGCAGATCAATTAAAGTGTGGCCTAGTGCTTTCTAAACTGATGGCCGCTACCCTTGCACGTTGATAGTGCCCCTTCCTTATACCAGTAGAGCAAAATTGCTACACAGTGGAGCATGCGTTGCCCCACCTAAAGTCGATTTGGGCATACCTACATCATGAAGCAGCACTCCGAATAGTTTTGAGGTCAAATTTACACCCCTGCCTATTAAAGTGCATATATTGAAGATCTGGGATTGCTGTAATTCCTCAAAAAAAACCTCTATCACATACATATCTCATACCAGGTGGGTGGATGTTTTTTATTTTCACTTTTAGTTCTGTCACTGGGTGTACTGGATTAGATCTATCCTTTAATTTTCTAAATGTCCTAGTAATATTTCGACTAGTCAGCATGACAGCTGTAAAGTGTAGGAAGCCTTTGAGGAAATTAGTTGGAGAGGTAAAAACGGAAGGGATAACTAGGGTCTGATGCAGAACAGCAGGAATAGAATAAAAACAGAAAGTCATAGACAGGTGCTTATTTACATATGACTTTACCTAGGTCAGGGACCGTGACCTTACACATTAAACACCTGTGGCAATTTGGCCCAATTATATTTTCCCCAACAACAAACATCTAAGATGAAACATATATTAAATTCAAACTACAGACATAGTGCAAAACAGGAGACAAAACAATCTGTAACCATTCATAAAATACCCTACATGGAAAAGGTGTGTCCAAATAAAATGGGAACAAATTATGATTCATATTAGAAATATCCTGAATGCTGAAAGACATGCTGCAATAATAAAATAAAGACAATTCAAATACAGGAGAAGCTTTCCTGTTTGCTATATTATTTAACGTCATTTATGCATAATATACTGTCCTCCTAGATATCACGGGAGGATAATAGTACTTTATGTCACCAACACATCGTCCCTGAATCTTTCAACAAACAGCCCAGACACTGGATATCAGGGAACCTCACCGTTGCAGACAGCTCCGTGATGTCATCTCCTTCCTTTTAATAGTTTGATCAGCTGTATAGTTTCCTTTTCTCCTTCAGTACAAGACCTAATCAGCAACTATTGTATATCAAGGTCTCCTGTTAGACGTAGTTCCACAGATAGTTTGTATGGTGGAAGTCAAGTGTTATCTCCCTCCACCTTATGCAAAGTGACACAGTGGCTGGCTCTTGACATTCCATTTCCCAGATATGCTTCTGCCGTCAGCAGCCCAAATTATTAATGAATGCAGTTGGAAAAAACTAAGCTTTGTGAGGTCAACTCTGCTTTAAAAAGAAATAAAAAATTGTAATTAGATTTTTTAATTCTCTATCACAAGCTACAGTGGAAAGGATAATCTTTCTGTTTACACTGCTGGAAACCCCACTGAATCGGTTTGTAATTATCTTTGCCAAAGTAAACCACTTGCCCTAGGAAATGGCTGCCGGCAATGGGAGAGAGAATAAATAAAAGGCAAGTAACAAAAATAAGCTGAGCACTACTGAAAAAAATATAAAATTTTCGATGTATAGTACTTTCAAAAAAAAAAATAAAGTTAATTCAGGGCAATTTGTGTACCTTCTAGAGGCTGTACTGCATTTTTTGACACAGCATAGCAGGAAGATTGGGAAAGCTGCTCATGACCAGGAACTGCCCTTAGTGGAGCTATCAATAATCTAATCATTCTCCACCAACTGATCTCCCCTATACAGCAATCTTTTTATTCCCAAATGGTCAAATGTCACTCAGTTATATAGATAAAACATAAAATCACATAACGGACATAACCTTTTAACACTTGTTCATAAACAAGTGTTTATTCTAAATTAAGAGGATAACTGAGGATTCCAGAGGACAACTACAAATACCTTTTCTCAGTTCTAGTAATCAGCACTCTGCTAAGAACAGAAATCTAGCTAGACACCACACCTGGATTACTGCACAGCTTTCTCTACCACTGGCCCTCCAGTGAAAAGGTCAAGTCAATCAGAATAGTTTATCACCCCTGGTTGTAGCATTTATTAAGTACCCCAGTTCTACCAAACCTTTGCAGGAGCAAAGTTATGTTTTGGATTTCTCTGCTCGTGCTTTGAAGACGACTTGTGTGTACATCACAATTCTACCTTCTCCAATCTCTACTTTGTCCCTCACTATTCTACCATCTCCAATCTCTACTTTGTCCCTCACTATTCTACCATCTCCAATCCATTGACTTTGTCCATCTACACTCTTTTGATTCCAACTTGTACCTCACTTCCAGTCCTCTCAGGACTTGGGCGGATGTGGGGTGTTTCCAATAGTTGCCCCAGCCGAGTGGTTCTTTAATGGGAGTTGTCAGCAATGTGACAACAACAATACTGGAATGGAGGTGAAACGGTGGCAACAGTAGGATTACCTTCTTAGAGAAGATAAGCAAAATAATAAACGGAGCATAATATAAGTAAAATGTGTCAAATAACAGATAGGTAAGAAGCCATTTTACAATGTGTACTCCATAAAGACAGTTGAAGTGATAGACTGAAGTTTGATACCAGTCCATAAGTACTTTGTATCCATTTGCTTTTAGGGTTGTATTTATAGAACATAGCTGTTGCATTAATCACTGATTTCAGTCCTTGCACTGCAAGGAATTATTAGCCAAGGTTTCCATTAAAGTATGTGCAGAGTTTTGGTGCACTTTTACATGGTAGGAACAGAGAGTAAAAAGTCATAAGAGCTTTTGAATAAAGGGTTTTGCAGAGGGATTTGAATACATGATCTTGCATATTCCAAAAGTTTGAGGCTGTTGGCTAAAACGCCAATTGCCTATATATGAAGAGAGCATTAAGAATTTTCAGCTGCTCTTGGAGAACAAAACATTAATAAATCAGCCAAAACATAGCAGGTGTTTATTCTGCAGAAAGCTGTGGGTGATCACTAAAGGAAATTTTTAGTTTGCAACTCAGGAGTATATTGTCGGATGTGCCGGAGGGGAGACAAAACTGAAATGTGGCCTGGGATAGTAAGAACTGTTCAAAAAGTTGGAGAACAAAAACAAGTGATGGTCTGGAATTTATGTCTTGAAATGTGAAAAATGAGATAGCCAAAGTATATAGTCTGTAGTGAGTAAAGTATTGCATTTTTAAGACTGGTGCATTGGCAGGAAGCAGAGTTCTTATATAAGAAAAGAGGCTGGTTTATTCGCAGTGCTTTGAGGTATTTAGGTAGTTGCAAGACCTCTCTATCTGTTCGGAGATTAATAAGTCCCTACTGATGGGGTTGATTATTTCAAATAAAATGCTTGATGTTTCTGGAGGTCCATTGAATCTTTATGTGGGATAGAAATAGGTGGAGCCCGAATTAAGTTTAGGAATCGTGGGAGGGCATCCTTTTTGGCTGCATAGCCAATCCATGAGGCAGGGTATATAGATCAGTTGTGAAGGTAGAGCTTCACCTTTGATAAGAAGGATTGGAAGTTTACTTGGTACAATTTATCAGCGGTATAATTTTAGGAAACAGCGTTGCCATTTAAAGTCAAAGTTCATCTATAAAAGTTTTTGAAATGGTGCTTGTATGCTCAATGCCTCAGGTTTACTTTTTAAAACCAGACATCCATCCAAATTGTGCCAACTCCCAAAATAGATTAGGGAGATCATGGGTTCATAAAAATAGAAAAAAAAATGTAAATTGGCAAATAGGGATATTTTATGTTTATAGAGCGTAAAAAGTAGAGGGGAAAGAAAACATACCCGTCACAGAACATTTCATACAAGGAAAAGAAAAGACATGTCCTGTGAAGACACAGTTGAGAAAGAAAGCAATTATAAATGTTTCTGAAAGTACAAAAGATTTAATGATTGCCTGTAAAGACCTCAAACCTACTGTCAAATGCCTTTTTCCACTTTGACAGAGAAGCCTAAAACTGGTTTATTAGTGTAGGAAGAAATCTGGATGAAGTGGATATTGCATCTGATGTGGTCTGTCACACTGTATTAGGGATAAAGCTGGTTTGAATAGCATGCATGGGTAAGTCAGTTGGCAAAGGATTTTAGCTGTCAGTCACCGGACTGTTCGTTCCTCTTGTTCTAGACATGGGTCTCTCTCTCTCTCTTGCAGGCGCCTGTCTTGCGCCGTCTGCCATCTTGACCAAAGGATTGGGCATGTGCAGACCCACGGACTGTTAAAACCTTGCTCCTATTCTCTTTGGATAATTAATCACCTCTCACTACTTAAGGCACCTGTTGCCCTATTACCTTTGCCTGTTTTTGGTCCTCATTCCATTGAGACACCGAGTAGTTTCCTGTTCCTGTTTATGCTATCCGTTTGTTGTGGACGCCACCTGCTCCTGGACAAGTCTTCTCTCCACATCAGTGGTAATACCTGCCAGCCGCAGACCGCTCCATGCTACCTTATATCTTACCTGCTCCTGGACAAGTCTTCTCTCCAGCCAGCCGCAGACAGCTTACTTTACTACCTTGTATGTTGCTTATTTTTGGGACTAAGGTCATTAGTGCCTCTGTAGTATAGCTGCGAGTCGCCGACTCTTTTACTACACTGTATGATTGGCTGCTCTCATAGACTCTCTCCAGTTGTCAAGTATCTGCCTGTTGTATGCCACCTGCGTGCTAAGCACTTTGGAACTCTCTCCTCCCATTATTATTACTGCTCATTATTCTGCCGTGTTACCATTGTTTCCAATGCTCAGAGACTATGTATCTATATCATTGACATTCCTTCTTACATTCAGTTTGTGTAGTTCTGTATATTCACCACACTCCCCAGAGGGCCGCGACCTGCACAGTGGCAGCCGCTAAAAACCATACTTCCTTGCGGGAGTTCCTGGAGAAGACCAGCCACTGTGTTAGATTCCGCGCCTCTGGTGAGTAAGGCTACACCTGGTGAATTCTGGGTAAACCTCCTAGTGCCCGTGACATTAGCTAATTGCTTAATGTCTGATAATTAAAGTGATTTGTAGCTGGCACAGTTGGACAATTTTACCTGATTTATGGATCACCACAAAAGTAGCTAAAAGCAGATCAGATGTGAAAGAAGCAAAATCGAAAAGAGCTGCATTGTATATTTCCTTAAAATGCTTATAATATGTAGCTGTGAAACCATCTGGTCCCGGAGGAGCCAAGAAGTTTTAAGATGGATTATGGCCAAATTCAGATCATCCTGGGTAATAGGTTCCTTAAGGTACTATTCTAAGCTGGTATGATCAGAAGCTAATAATATCCAAGAAAATTTGTAAATGCTATAAACTCCTGGATTAGTTGCCATCTCAGCAGACTTTTGTGTCAAGTCAATTAAGACTGTCGATTTCTTTACAGAACTAATGGCTTTCTTCCTAGGTCTTCTTAACTTTTTTTTTTTAGGTGGCTTTTATGAGAAGGTCTTTTGTGTAGCCCACACCATCAGAGAGAATGTTAAAAATATAAATGAATCTCATAAGGAGTCTGCACTATAGTAATTTTTTTGCATTACCACACCAGTAACCGGTTGTTGCAAAACAAAATCGATCATGGCATAGTCCATCCAAGTGATTGATTCCATATCTTCTCAGCACAATATTCCATCCAAAGAGTTGCTGAGGAAAATCTAAACTATACAGCTGTAAGAGGGATGGGGTGTGGAGTACAAAGTAAGATCCCTGTGCTTAGGTTAGAGAAGGCATCCACAAGATAAATCAGCAAGTGAGATCTCATAACATTTTTGAGAATTATCTGGGAGGTTAGGTTAGCTGTATCCTTGTTAAGGAAAACTGTATTAAAACAAGCAAACAAAACTGGAGAGCAAACACTGGAAAGAGGATGTCATAAGACACCTAGCTAAATCCCAGGAAAAGGAAATAATTCGCTGCAGGTAACAAAGTGACCAATCATTAGGAAATGCATTTTTCTACAAGTGGGAATAAGGATAAGAGTAACAGTCTTGCTTCTGAATGGTAGCTAAGGGATATTGACGAATATGCAGTAATACCAGGTCAAAAAAAAGAAAAGCTATAATATACCCTTTACAAGAGAGGAGGGGAAGGAAAGAAGAGGTAGGTGGAAAAAAATGGAGGAAAAGAAAAAGGGATGGGCAAGGTTATGATGCAGCATGAAGACAGAGGAAAGGGGAAGAGTAAAGTGTAGATAGACAAAGGTTTATTAAATTCTAGGGAACTTTGCAGATGTTGTATTCTATGAGCCATTGTAGCATGTAAGAGTCACCTTTATATGAACCATAAGGACAGTTATAGTACCAATAGAAAAAAAGTTCAGTAGCTTGTTGGATGAGTCTGGGTGAGAAATGTCAGGAGCTCATTAATTGGTGAGATCTCTATTCTGTTTAACCAGAGATGACAAATAATGAACTAGAGGGTTGAACGAAAAGTTTGTAGGTCTTGGATATGCAGCCATACAGAATATAGTAGAGTTTATATTTTATATAAGTAAGACATTGGAACATAAAGAATCAATAATAGCTATAATCCATTAAAGTTTCAGCGGCTCCCTGTACAAGGTTAGGTGCAAGTTCTGTTATGTGTAACCTGAAGTAACAAGCAAAAACCAGAAAGGTTGAAATGCATGTTTACAAACAGTAGGTAGTGGGACAGCTCAGATGAGCCAAAAACTAAAAGTATAGTTTTAGAGCCAGAACATTATAAGCAATTACAGTTCTCCTCAAGTTGCAGACCACTCCAGACTAGGTGCTGGTGTACAGGCAGGCTGAAGAGAGGAATCTAATTTCAGAGGTGGGATTTCAAGAACTATAAAGGAATGGATCCTGTTCGGATAGATTTTAGATATTATAAAAATCGATCATTGTTCTTTAGAATAGGCTTCAAAAGGGAAACCCTATTAGATTTCCTATATCCAGTTTAGCCTGGAAGCTCTGTAAGTTTGGCCACTTCATTCATTTCAAGTAAGGCAGAAAAACCAGCAGTGTGGATCTCCTGAGAAGCAACAAGGACCGCCACTTGGATGGCACACTGGGCATTACTTCTCTCTGTCAGGCTTGATGAGCTCCAAAGTCGACTTGGGTAGATATGGGAGAAAGAAGGCAAGTCAAGTAGACACATTGCCAGGTCTTAAACTATCTATAGCACTACTTTGAGGCAACTCTTATTTGTCTTGCCCTATTTTATGCATTTAATAAGGCCTAATTGACAATAAACATTTGGAATACCTGCAGCAGTGGTCTGCCATGACATTAACGCATTTCGTCTCATGAAACCTCACATCAAGAGAGGCAATCTCACAGGTTAGCTCCTTAGTAGTGTTCAGATGCTTATCTCAAGCCATTCTTTTTCACAGCTACAGCACAGGACATGTATATCTTTCTTAGTGATGGCTCAACCATTTTGGGCTCTTGAGATCATAGCTTTCTTCTGAAAAAAATTTGGAAGCATCAGGTCCCTGAGCCATCCTCTACAACTTTTGGGAGACTTATAGCTGGTTAATGGATTTGGTGAAAAATGTATATATGGAAAACTTCATGTACTACGGATAATAACTTAAGGGACTGAAACACAAAACGTACACAAGATCATTATAATAGTCATCAGTACATACAGTACAATTCACTCATCATTCATGTCATAAGGTTCTTACAGTTCCACTAGGAAAGTAGTTTTGTTTTTCTGGAGGGGGGGAGGGAAAAAAAAAAAAAAAAAAAAAAAAACATATACGAAAAAACACTAGTTTGAAGCGCAGTATCAAAATGTCAAAAATTCCAATGATCTGTACTTCCAACACACTATATTTCTCGATTGGCCCTATAATAAGCCAGATTTAGGTAGTAAAATAACACAATAAACATATTCTATTTAAATATATAATAATTATATACAATGGAGGCAGCTGATTTGTGGGCTGCACAAAGGCTTATGAAAATGTAGCCTTTCAATCATTCTTGAGCACTGTATTATATTCTTCTGAATATTGAATCATTCCCATTAATTTTGCTGTAGATATCAATTTGTGATTAGATTTTCTCTCAGTTGAGTAAAATTCAACAAAGTGTCCACTAGATGTCACTCCCCATCAGTTTGAAACTATGTGGCCAAAAGAAACTCAAGGATAACTGTAATTTAAATAATATTCACATACACAGATATATATGTTTTTTTGTTTATGTAATGTGGGGCAACACCCTCTTGCACCCCAGTTTATACATGGAGGGCCTGAGTCATTTAGGCACTCATACAAGGCACACATACGGAGCGCAACCAAGCGTAAATTGGCTATGCATACTCCTGAAGTCAACAAGAAACGGATCTAAAAAGATATGTGTGGTTTGACTACAGGTGTAGGTTTACTCTGCTCTACTAGACCAGACACTGCAGGACACGTACAATACCCATGTGGAATATAAAATCTCAAAAGAACACACAGAAAAAAAAATATTAAGCAATTACTGTTAACCTGTCATCAATATAGGGCCTGATCCATTAAGGAACTTTTTTTCTGGACAAAACAATGTTACAATGCAAAGGGTATAAATTAGTTTCTTATTTTGCACATAAGGAAAATACTGTGTTTTTTCATGTAGCACACAAATATCAACTTTATATTTCAGAGTACAAATAACATATCAAGTATTTGTGTGGTACATGAAAAAACAGCCAGTATTTTCCTTATGCGCAAAATAAGAAACTAACTTATACCCCTTGCATTGTAACATGGTTTTGTCCAGAAAACTTAAGTAAGAAAACTTACTCAATTTCTTGACTAAGCTCCTTAATGAATCAGGCCCATAGTAATTTATGATTATATATCGAAATTTTTAAATAATTGTTTTTTTCTCCCCTTGGAAAAACATTAGGTTGTCCTTAATGTCTACTGTACATAACAGATAGCATAGTTGCTCCTGATTGCATACACATGCCATAGCCATGCATAAAATACTGACATAACTAGGACTCAGGAATTAGACTATCCCTACAGCCGAGGCAAGAGAGACGACACAAAAAGAAAGTACATTGAGATGCCCAGCGTTTGATTTGGACGTGACTGCCTGCGCTCAAGTTTGGCATGCCCTTATTGTAATTGACTACAGCCAAATGCCCCTTGCCAGCCCCATTCCCTCCCCAAAACCGTAGGCTGTAGTAAGTTTCCATTGCAAACGAAGATGAAGCGGACAGGGCTTTGCTTTCTGGCATATGGGCTTGTTGTGGACGTGCACAGACTGATTTTGCATATGATAGACTTAAAATAAGCAGACATGTGCCTTAATGACTCAGGCCCGGAGAGTGCAGAGGATCAATGCCCTTTTCTTCTAGCCTTAACAAGTAAGCTAAAGTTGTGTCCAGTCACAAATTGTCAGAATTCAAAAATTCAATACAAAAAGTAACGTTGACACTAGCAATAATGTTATAATATATCCAATAAAAGTTGTACAGCAGAAACCTCGACTACAATAGCTCAGGAGCCACTGTTGTAACAAAAAAAAAAAACACCCCTAGAACTTTTGCAAGTTGTCAGTCTTGGGCATATTACCATGTCATAGACGTAAGGCAAAGGAAAGACATTCATAAATAATGTACTTTTTTCTGCTGGTCTTTTCCAGGTTTAAGAATTTCAGCTTAAGGCCAGAATAAAAAGAAAGAAAACATATAAAAAAATCCATATCACCTTTAATTACAAGAATACGAGTTATAGAATCTTGAAGTAATAAAGAGTTAATAACAAACCAGTAAAGTACATCGGTCACTCAATAAAGGAGCTCAAATGCATATACATTTTGAGTTGTACACATTAAAAGAGTTATCCCCCTCTGCCAAACTTCTTGCAAAGAAATGGATATGTTGCCATTTTATTATTTAGAAAGACATGGCCATTTATGAAGACTGTATATTCATAAACACCAGAAGTTGCTTTTGATGGGTCTCATTATTGCATTTCATGTATCTTTCCATACAACTTAATGAGAAGTGGTCCCAAGTCTAGTGTCCAGTCTAGACAGGCAATAATTTTCTTCCAGGCTCCAGTTCTATAAATGCTGACACTAATACTCTCACCAGTGACCACTACATGAGCACATGACACTGGTGCTCTGAGGCAGTAAGGCTAGGGATAGTAAACAGTTATATTCAGTGGTACCTCTGTACCTTGTTTTTTTTTTCTCTATAAATGTATGACCCCTGTGAAAGAAAGACGGTCACATGTTCCTTCGCAGTCACACATTCGTATTCTTATTCTTTACTGGTTTGCCTCCTCTTTGCAGCGTTGGGGTGGACCCCAGAAGACTAGTTCACTAGAAAGAATCCTAGTCGCATCCTCTTTTCAAGTTTGTTTTAATTCGAAAGAAAACACAAAAAAATGATAAGAGTAAATACTGAGACTGAGAGAAAATACATTGCATGTATTGAATGTGATAAGGCTGAGAGTGGCTGACAAACGTGCCCTTCAATAGTGCGTAGCACAAACCTACCATAGTGCTAGAGGTACTGTATAAATGTGAAAAGTCCTGACTGGCTGCTTCTTTTCTGCCCTGTATCTAAATAAACCTTGGTCTCGCTCTCTCATTGGTTTGTACTTGTATACAAGAAGATGTGTATAGAAATGTTTTGTAGGCCATGTGTGCATACTGAATAAGGGCTGTTGATCTTAAAATGGGAGTCTGCTTCTAAAAAGCTTCTTATTACAGAGATCTTCTGTAACATTAGCTGCTAACCAGTGCTGTGTTTTTTACACACAGTTTTAAAATTTGCTCCTCCTTCCTCCTCAGTCAGTTCATCATCTGAAGACTCCAAATCCATGTCGCAATCCAAGTCATCTTCTTTGCAGGTTCTGGCCTCTTCTTCGCTAGCTGTAGATTTGTCCTTTTCTGGTTCTTTTGAGATTCTAAAATGAAAACAAATTTTATAAACATGCTCAAGTCCCTATGATGCATCACAAATTCATAACTAGTCACAATGACGTTTATGTATTTACACTGATTGTCCTAGAAAGAATCAACAACGAAAAAACAAAAAGAAGATAAATAAAATAAATTTGTGAGAACACATTTTTGTTTCCGGATAAGAACACTGTTCATGTTTGTAAATGTATTTTGATAATAAAACCCAATCATTTATTTATGTTGCTTTGATAGTGTACTAAACACACTTGCTGCCAAGAGTAATCCAAGGGGTAAATGTATTAATGTCCGGATTCTTCAACTCCGGCGTGTTCAGCGTCTTCGGCGATTAAATTTAAAGCGGCGCTGCATTGTAAAGGGAAACTTCCCTTTACAAGGCAGCGCCGCTTTAAATTTAATCGCCGAAGACGCTGATCACGCCGGAGTTGAAGAATCCGGACATTAATACATTTACCCCCCAAGTATCTTACTATCATGCTCATAGAATTTCAATCATAGCATTTCTATTGAGATTACATTCTGCTACCTACTGGTGTCAAAGATAGGTCTCGGAAGGGTTAAAGAATAATGACATATCCCTGGTGCTTTACATGGCTATGGAGACAATCACAGCACTATTTACTGACATCAAGTGAGCCTATCCCTACTGTCAGAATCCTTTAATGTCACAGTAAAGAATAACAAGAGCACTTAAAATGGAATAAATGTTGGTACTTTATTTCAAAAACAGAACAGGAAGACTGCTTTTCTCCAAGCTCAATAATGCAATAAAACACTTGAAAAAAATAATGCAATTCCATTTCAACGTGCCATGGTCTTCCTCTCTGTAATATTTGCACAACCTGTTATGCTTGACTGTCTGGAATATCTTTACTGTTTGTTCTGCCTCATATTTATGGACAACCATGGATGTAGGAGTAGGCTGTATTATTAAAGTTTATACAATGTAGAATGTGTTTGTTCACTTTGAAGCAGAGCAACAGGGCAGTGAATAAATGAAAATTACATATGTATTAAATTTCAAGATGACAGAGATCCTATTTATAAGCACAATCTTATTTATCTGCATAGCTGCAGCTTATATGATGGGTAAATAAACGAGTTATAAATACAACACCACCAACTACTAGGGGGCAGATTTTTCATGAACAGTCCCACCAGAATGAGCACCTATTTCCTGCTGTGTTTCCCTGGAAGTGCCATAATAAGCATTATTTATTGACGATTTGTTAATGGTTCTTGTGTAAAGCTAACAAACTATACTGTAAGAAAAGTACACATATGATTATAAGAGTGGATTACATCTCTCAATTCAAAAGTTGCAGAGTGGTAAAAGTACAAGTACACTGCTCAGTCACATTCAGTCAGCTTCACAAGTAGACAAAATCTTAAAGAGCTTTAAATATTCGGCGAGTGGAGTACACTTAAATAGTTACTTTAATAGTTACAAACTATAACAGTATGTTACTAGCACCCAGAAGAGAAGGTTCTGTTAGCAATTGCCCGGAAGGTAGTTTTTCTACATCTTGGTACTGGACACTTGCACTGTTCTATCCACCTCATCCTCAATAGTGGATTAAAATGGCTGTTGGCAACCTGCGTTTCCTGTGCTGTTGTGAAATTACAAGTCCCAGCATGCTATACCTATCTGAGGGGGTAGTAGGAAAGGGTTGGTTAGAGGCTGCACTAGTTCTAAAACCCATCCTTGCTCTTATAACATACTGGACACCAGTCAATTTACTGTTGTGGTACAGAAAAGAATGTAGCCAGACATCTACAAGGGTATGGAGGAATACTATCAGCACAAGTAATCAGAAGAGCCAATATTCCAATCTCTATTTGTTACTTACGGCAGAACAATTTCTTCTTTGCTCCCACATTTGGCACAAAGTTCAAGCTGAAGGGCACACGGTCTGCATATGATATGATACGCATCCTTCACAGTCTTCTGTAGACATTTCACACTGAGCAAACACATCAAACACAAAATATAATCCATAAGGCAATGCATAAATCACAATACACATTGTGTGGGACATTTATAAAGACTCATGCACAGACGTTCCCATTATTACGTAATCTGCACTAGAATCTGATTGATTGATATGGGCTGCAGCACCTTTTTTGCAGTTACCCGTGCTTCTCTCCAAACTCCTCTATTCTCTCCATCATCCTATTGCAGACAAGGTGGTGTAGTAAGCATTCTACTTTCTCCAAGCTGCACCTTCCAAGTCAAACTCTCTAAACCCATCGCATTCTGTCTTACTTTGAGGTTCACATTAGCCATCTATTTTATCTGCTCCACCTTTGTGCTGCTGTCATTTATCATCCCAGTTTCCCAATTCCTTAACAACTTTGCGGTCTGGCTCCCTTATTTCTTATCCTTTGGCCTGCCTACTCTCATTCTAGGCAATTTCAAAATCCCACTGATATGTATCTTCAGCTACTAAACGTCTTTAATTTACGGTCTCTCTCAGTGGACTTCATCTCCTACCCACTGTGATAGACACTTCCTTGACCTTGTCTTTTCCCGATACAGCTCCATCTCTAGTTTCCCCAACATGGCTGTCGTTTACATAGAGAACTTAGTTATTTATAAGGGATAAATGATAACTGCAGTGCAAATATGTTATATCAAATGAATCCATTGATACATCATCATCATTTATTTATATAGCGCCAGCAGATTCCGTAGCGCTTTACAATTGGGATACATAGAAGTGTACATGATTTTCAACTAAAAAAGATAAATGTTTGACCAAATGTTTTTTTAAAAAAGAAACAATTAGCCCAGTAGGAGGTAATTAGGTTGAGGAGACCTGCTTAAGATATGCAGATCACAGACATCCATTGTTTTGATCATTTATCCGACTTCCTAATTGACTTCCTTTCAATAGGTAGTGTAAACACAAAGAACCACTAAATGTAAATGAGAGAGCCATATGCCTAGGTGAGAATCTTGAAGAGAAAGGCCACATTTGAAAGCATATACAGGTATATAGAAATATGGGATTCAAAAGCAAATGTCTTCATAGTTCATATTTTGGGAAATTTGGGTGCCACTCCATACCAAGGAGCAGAAATCACCCCAGCTGGTGGCAGTTGCTGAGATGTGTGAAGCATGCGTCTGTGTTGGGAAGAAACCAGCGAAATCTGTAGCCTTAGAGGAAGAGGTTAGCGTGAGATTTGGGTTGGAATCCTGTGTGTTCCCTTACAGTACGCTTCCAAGTCACAAGTGCGCAGCGGGCGGTTTCTGACCAATAAAGGGGTTCAGGAGCGGTTTCCTGACAAAATAGAGGTGATATATTTTATGACTGTTCGAATATATGATAAGATATCTAATCAGGTAGTAGCTAGAGGGGCTTATCCCTGACAATGGCCTTCCCACTTTCTGACCACAACCTCCTTGCCTTCATCCTCACCTTACCTCATGTCCTCACTCCAGCACTAACACAGAGTCACCTAAGTGCTCTTAACCCAATACACCTCTCATTTTCACTAAAACAACTACTTTCTCCTCTGACTACATTTGTCCTGCCCTAATCCGGCTGCCTGTATCTATAACCAAACACTCACTTCAGCCCTAGACAATGCGGCTTTAACTCCAGCATTGCAGAGCGCCACTGGAGAAAACCTTGTCTTGCTGTACTTCCTTTTCAACTGCCAAACAAACATACTTCAACTTTCTAATATCCACCCAGTCTTCTAGACCACATCGCTTCTTTGCCACTTTCAACTCACCTTTCGGCCCACCTGCACCTCCTCTCCCCTCTACTCACAGTCCATGATTTTGTCACCTACAAAATCGACAAGATATTTCCTTATACCAGATTCCACCCACTTTACCTCCATTCCGTGATACAACTATAATTCTCCAGTAACTGAAGACTCTACACCCCTCATTTCAACCTACAACCTGTCTCCTCAACTCTATTCCCTTCCTACTTCTCCGCTACCTCTCCCCACTGCATGCCAACCTCTGGTTCATCTCTTCAACCTGTCTCTCTCCACTGGCACATTTCCATCCTCTTTAAAGATGCGCTCATCTCACCAATTCTAAAGAAACCTGCTTTCAATTAAACTGTTCTCTCACCACCTGCTGCCTTATTTCTCGCCTTCCCTTTGCCCAACTAATCTATTATTATTACCATCATCATATTTTATTAATTTATAAGGCAAAACAAAAGGTCTGCAGCGCCGAACATGACATACACAGAACACAATGATGCATAACACATTACATGAAACATGATACAAAATACAAAGACGAGACATAATGAATAAACAAATAATATACAGAGCAAATTATTTACGGGAAAATGAGTGAGAGTGATGGTAATGACCAGTGTGAAGTAGGTCTGAGCTTAAGAAAACAGGGCTAGGGAAGCAGGCCAAAAGGTACAGAAGGGATAGTAGAAGGAGAACACAAGGAAAGAGGGCCCTGCTCATGAGAGCTTACATCCTAAAGGAAAGGGGGAAGACACAAATAGGGTGGTATCGATTGGGGGAGTGGGGGTGAAAGCCGGGACAAGGAAGTTAGGAGAAAGACTGATAGGCTTGGATAAAGAAATGAGTCTTAAGGGGATGCTGGAAGCCTTTGAAGGTTGAGGCTAACCTGATAGGACATGGGAGATCATGAGAGGATTGATTGAGAGCTTTGAAGGTGAGGGGGAGAAAATTAAATTTAATTCTGTAGGCCACGAGGAGTCAATATAGCGACTGACAGAGAGGAATGGCAGGAGAGAAAAGTAAGGTGAGATTAGTGTACAAATGCCTGTCATTCTGTTCTCTAACTCCATTCTTGACTTTCACAATAGTGATCAATTATCTACTTACTACAGAGTCTAAGGGTCATTTCTCCATAATCATTCTGCCATAATCTTCTTCTGCTTTTGACACTGTTGATAACCCACTTTTCCTACAAAACCTTTAATCCATTGCCCTTCATGACACAGTTCTATCCTAGTTCAAATTCCTACTTCTCAAACTGCTCCTTTAGTATTTCTACCTAATACTTACTAACACATACTTCCGTCCACTCCCACTATCTGTCAGGGTCCCACAAAGCTCTGTTCTTGGCCGTTTACTTTTTTCACTGTATTCCTACCAGAATTGAATTCATATCACTCACCCTTACCTACAAAGTGCTCAACAACACCACCTCTTCATACATCTGAAATCCCATATCAAAATACTATCCCTCCCGTCCTCTTAGATTTACCTCTGACCTGCGCCCTGTCTAGTCTCTGTTAAACACCTCTCACACCCGCCTACAAGACTTCTCTTGTGCTGCTACCCACCTATGGAATTCTCTAATCCCCAATCAGGCTTTCCCACAGCCTTAAAATCTTTAGACACTCTGAAAACCCATCTCTTCTTTAGAGCTTACCCTATCCCAGATGATATTATTCACACTAATGCACCCTCACAAATGTCTCAATCTCTACACTGAGCCACATGTGCTCCTCTTGTTTCAGCTATGCCCCCTTCCACTTAGAATATAAGCTCATTAATGAGCAGGGCCCTCCATACCCTGTTTTTTCATATCTGCATTTATTTTGTTTTCCTTGTCCCCGATTATGCATTTTCTGTTTTCCCTACTATATGGCGCTGCAGAGCACTATGACACCTTACAAATCTATATATATCTGATAATAAAAATACCCACACATACATTATACTGTATATATTGTTGTGATGATAGCAGGTTCCAGATGGGATAGTTTGAATATCTCAAAAACTGCTGATCTCCTGGGATTTGCATTTACAACAGTGTAAAGTTTACAGAGAAACATGTACTAAGCAAAACAGATCCAGTGAGCGGCAGTACTGTGGGCAAAAAACACCTTGTCAATGAGACATGCCACAGCCTGAGTATTGTTGCTGACTATGTGCATCCCTTTATGGCCACAGTTTACCAATCCTTCCCTCAGAATAACGCGTCATGTCTCAAAGCACACATCAAGGTGGTTCCAGAAATAGGACAATAAGTTTAGTGTACTGCAATGGCCTCCACGGTCACCAGATCTCGATCCAATAGTGCACCTCTGGTATGAGGGAGATTTGCAGCATTATTTGCATTATTGTGCAGCCGAAAAAAAATTGCAGCAACTGCGTGATGTTATCACGTTAACTCTCCCTTCCCACTATCTGACCACCACCTCACTCTGTCCTCCTCCCCTGCTCCTGCCTCGCCCAAAGCAACCCTCACTAGACGTAACCTGGATGCTATTGACCCCACCTCCTTCTTCTCTCTCGAAACTCTCCTTTCACCCCTTCCCTCTCTCTCCCTCACCACTGCCCTGGACGCTGTTGCCCCGGCCTCTTCTATCCGCCGACGCTGCATTATTCCCCAACCCTGGCACTCAGAACTCACCCTCTTCCTCCAAAGATGCTCTCGCACTGCTGAACGCCTCTGGAGGAAATCTCACTCCCTGGCTGACTCCCTTCTCCTCTGCCCTCTCCCTCGCTAAACAATCCTTCTTTAAGTCCCTCATTTCTTCTCAGTCCTCCAATCCCCGCCGCCTCTTTGCCACCTTCAGCTCCCTCCTCTCCCCCCCTTCCCCCCTTCCCGCTCCGCTTCTGACTTCGCCACTTTCTTCTCTTACAAAATTGAGGACATCAGACTGAACATCTCCTCCTCCCCTTCTCCCGCCACCCTCATCGCTTCACCTCCCCCCCCATCAACCAACTCTGGTGCTCCTTCAGCCCTACAACCGGTGAAGAAGTTTGCTCCCTTATTCTTTCCTCTCCACCCTCTACCTGCCCTCTCGATCCCATCCCATCCCACCTCCTTCGCTCTCTCGCTCCAATGGCCTGCTCTTACCTAGCACACCTTTTCAACATATCACTCTCCTCTGGTGTAGTACCCTCCTCTTTTAAACACGCTCTTATCTCTCCAATCCTCAAAAAACCCAATCTTGACCCCACCTCTCTTGCTAATTATTGCCCTATCTCTCTTCTCCCCTATGCCTCCAAATTACTTGAGCGGATTGTCTGCAGCCGCCTAACCAGGCACTTCATGGACAATTCCCTCCTTGACCCTCTCCAATCTGGCTACCGCCCCCTCCATTCTACTGAAACTGCCCTGGCCAAGGTTACTAATGATCTCCTATTAGCCAAATCCAAGGGTCACTTCTCCGTACTCATCCTCCTTGACCTCTCTGCAGCCTTTGACATCGTGGACCACCCCCTCCTACTGCAAACTCTTCTCTCTCTCGGCCTCTCTGGTTCTGTCCATGCCTGGTTCGCCTCATACCTCGCTAATCGCTCATTCTCTGTATCCAAGTCTGGTTCTTCCTCCTCCCCCTACCCTCTCCCAGTAGGAGTCCCGCAGGGCTCTGTTCTTGGCCCTCTACTCTTTTCGCTCTACACTTCCTCCCTTGGTGCTCTCCTCTCCTCCTTCGGTCTTCAGTATCACCTTTATGCGGACGACATTCAACTCTATATCTCCTCTCCTGATCTTTCCTCCACCCTCCTCGCTCGGGTATCAGACTGCCTCTCCGCCATCTCCTCCTGGATGTCCGAGCGCTTTCTCAAAATCAATATCTCTAAAACTGAACTCATTGTTTTTCCTCCGCCCAGACACCCATCTCACGATGGCCTCTCTATTGTCGTCAACAACACCACCATCTCCTCTGTCACCCAACATCGCTGCCTGGGTGTCACCCTCGACTCCTCTCTCTCTTTTGCCCCCCACATTCATTCCCTTGCCCAAGCCCGTCGCTTCCAACTACGCAACATTGCCCGCATCCGTCCTTTTCTCTCTCAGGATGCCACCAAAACTATCATCCACGCACTCATCATCTCCCGCCTTGGTTATTGTAACATCCTCCTCACTGGCCTCCCCCACTCCCATCTCTCCCCCCTCCGCTCTATACTCAATGCGGCCTCAAGACTCATCTTCCTCTCATGCCGCTCCTCCTCTGCCTTGCCTTACACTGGCTCCTCTTCCCCTACAGAATCCTTTTCAAACCACCACTTACAAGGCTCTCTCCAACTCTACTGCCCCTTATATCTCTAACCTCCTCTCCATTCACACTCCTGCCCGCTCCCTGCGCTCGGCCAACGACCGCCGCCTCTCCTCCACCCTTATCACCTCTTCCCACTCCAGAATCCAAGACTTTTCCCGTGCAGCCCCCCTTCTCTGGAACGACCTCCCTCGTTCCATCCGTCTCTCTCCTACTCTGTGCTCCTTCAAACGTGCACTCAAAACTCACCTCTTCCTCAAAGCCTACCAACCATCTACTTAACCCCCATGTCCTCCCTTTGCTCGTCCTCCCTTCTCTCCTCTTGCCTCAACTGGCTCCTCTTTTGCCTGGTCTGTTTACCCTCCCTTAGGATGTAAGCTCATATGAGCAGGGCCCCCTCCCCTTCTGTCTCCATACCTGTTCTTCTGCTCCGTTTTTACTGCATATGACTAGCCGGAGTTTCTGAAGTATTGCTACTTTTTGTTCATTGTTCTGTATGGTTTCACCCTGTATAGTCTACGGTTAGTACTGTGTGCGGCGCTGCGGATACCTTATGGCGCCTAACAAATAAATGATGATAATAATAAATAATAATAATAATAATAACTTGGACCACAATCTCGAGGGAAGGTTTCCAGCACCATGTTGAATATATGCCACAAAAAAAATGAGGGTGTTCCGACCTAATAAAGTGAATTTAAATAGATTGATTACCAACAAACCTGCTCTCACACCAGTCAGATATCTTTAAGTGGATTAGGCAATTTATACATTTCAAGATGTCTTTAAAATTATAACTCTAAACATATGCAGAGCCATTAAGACACACACATTTCGTTTTTAAACTTACAAGTTCCACAAAAGGACTTGCTAATTTGCACAATATGTCAATTTCTCTGGTGAAAGTAGGACAAACTTCACTAAGTAATGTTAAAGACCAAAAATGTGGCTCTTCCAGATTAGTAAGAGAAGAAAAAAAAACCCCCACATAATTAAGTCTTATAACAAAGAAAATTCCATCTAACATGGTAGACTTACTCAACTAGTATGAATTTGTGACATTCTTAGACGCTGTTAGCATAATGACTCATTGTGACATCACAAGATAAAACAAATTGGATTTGAAAAGAAGCCCACACCCATAAGCGGCACAGTCTGTATCTATTTCAAAGATCATATAGATACTTGACTAAAAGAAGTTCCTAGCCTTCAGGGATACTGCGTCTCTAAGGTGTGGAATATATTTAACCTTAGAAATCTACCTTATTTGCATTTACATTTTATATTTCCAGGAAGCATTTGGCCTTCCCTAGTCACTTTCATCTACTAGACTAGGGAGCCACAGGTAGCCCTCAATTAATTTCTGCATCAAGTATAAACAGAACAAAGCAGGATCAGGAGGCTCTACTTGCTGTTAAAAACTGGACTATGCAAACATTATAACAGAATACATAGATGGCATAGTCCTGTTTTTACAGCACATTGTGCATCGGAATACTCCTTTGATCTCAGTCAATTCCTGAGCAAACAGGAGTAAGAGCTCTCTCTTCACTTAAACAATCACGGCTGGGACCATAGTTACTGTAGTCAGGGAATTAAGCTGGGTACACCCTACTGGTTTTTCACCGGATTTTCTTGCTAATCACACGATAAACTACGGTTAGGACAGATATTGCATTAGTGTGTATGTTCCCACAATCATGTTTTATCGTACCAAAGCACATTTTGTTGTTTCATTTGATTTTATAACCAGACTAAAAATCACTAAAAACGATGGAACGATGTCGGGCAAATTCTGAAGTATGTATGCACTTACGAAAATTAGTATAGACAGATCTCCATAGAGTTTACAGAGTCACAATCTTTTTGGCAGATGGTTATGACAGATGAAGAACACAGATCTGCGCATTAATTCGCATGCTGATTGGGACTTTCATTCGTTTGTAAAATCATTAAAAATATTGCATCGGGAGAAATTTTCTGTAGTGTGTACCCAGCTTTAGAGATCATATGTATGGAAGTGAAAAGGTGTAGCACACAATTAGGGGATATCATTTATCATGATTAAACATATTTTTTCTTCTTCTGTGAATATCTTTCCAAGGTCATTTCTGAAGACATGGAATAACCCAAACATGAAAAAATAATAAAACAAACTTGAAATGATGATTCTTTCAATACAACAGGTATATCGGATATAAATATAATCAAAGAAAGTCCAGAATTAGTGCAGTGTCAGTGAGAGATTATATGATCTACTTGAAATGATCATTCTAAGAAGTCAATCATATGATACTTGTAATGTCATTAACATGTGCAAACAGAAGATCAGAATGACTTTTGAGGGGATAGTATGCATTACACAAAGACATAGTAATAATCTTCGAGGAATGTTATGAATATTCATGAATCTGAAATTCCTCATCTAACATACATCCAATTACTTCCCGTGAAATCCAGCGACACATTGTGGGGAACTAAATTCTACTCTAAGTTTTTTAACACAGAGAAGACATCACTAGTGGGGGGCTATAGATGTAGCTTATCAAGATTTTAGTAAGGCTTTTCACACTGTCCCACATCGCAGACTGTTAAATAAACTTGAAAGCTTGGGATTGAATTCTAAGATGGTTGAATGGATAAGATCTTGGCTGCAGGATACAAAACAGAGAGTTACAGTAAATGGAGTGTATTCACAGGAGGGAAAAAGTTACCAGTGGAGTACCCCAATGATCTGTACTTGGACCAGTGCTTTTTATTATCTTTATTGGAGACACTGCAAATGGTGTTGAAGGGAAAGTATGCCATTTTGCACATGACACAAAGATATGCAACTGGGTTGACACACCAGGAGGGGTATAACAAATGAATGATGATCTAGGTACACCAGAGGAATGGTCAAGAGAGTGGCAACTACAGTTTAATGCCAAAAAATGCAAAATCACGCTCTTGGGTCTCAAAAATGCAAAGGCTAAATATAGTATTAATGGCACAATAATGGAAACTACTGAAGAGGAAAGGGGTCTATGAGTCACAATTTCAGGTGACTTAAAGGCAGGTATGCAATGTAACAAAGCAATGAGGAAGGCAAGTCAGATGCTTGGTTGCATAGGGAGAGGAATCAGTAGTAGAAAGAAGAATAATGCCACTGTATAGGTCATTGGTACAGCCTAGTCTAGAATACTGTGTTCAATTCTGGAGGCCATATCTCCATAGGGATATAAATACATTAGAGACTGTACAAAGAAGAGCAACTAAAATGGAGCATGGCCTACAGCACAAAACTTACCCAGAAGGACTCAAAGATCTTAATATGTATAGTTTGGAACAGAGAAGGGAAATGGGGGACATGATAGAAACTTTCAAATATATCAAGGGTTTGAACAAGGGTACAGGAGGGAAACATTCTTCAAAGGAAGAGAAGTACTAGAACATGAGGACATGCACTGAAACTGGAGGGAAGTAGGTTCAGAGGAAATTTGATAAAAAAAAAAATTACTTCACAGAAAGGGTAGTAGATAATTGAAATAGCCTCCCATCAGAAGTGGTATAGACTAATTAAGTAGAGCGGTTTAAACATGCTTGGGATAGACATAAGAATATCCTTATAAAGAATAAATGATCAAATAGGGTTTAAGGTACCGTAGGTTAATAAAAAAATGAGCAGACTAGATGGGCTAA
Organism: Mixophyes fleayi; assembly: GCF_038048845.1. Classification (NCBI taxonomy): domain Eukaryota; kingdom Metazoa; phylum Chordata; class Amphibia; order Anura; family Limnodynastidae; genus Mixophyes; species Mixophyes fleayi. Next base: position 284,506,012 of record NC_134402.1, on the reverse strand, counting down.
GTGGTTCTTATCTGCCGTCAAATTCTATGTTTCTATGTTTCTAGTGGAGTTCCATCATCACTGGTGAGGACACAAGCTTACCAAAAAATTGTTAGTTTAGTCATCAAGTAAATAAACAAAGTAAAATATAGGCCCTTCTGTATAAAGGTATTGTCTATGCATACACATTGCACATAATAACATACATCTGTTATTACAGGGAGACATTTCTTAGGTCAAAAGAGAAGACAATGTGGTTAGCACTTCTGCCTCACAGCGCTGGTGTCATGAGTTCAATTTCCAACCATGGCCTTATCTGTGCGGAGTTTGTATGTTCTCCCCGTGTTTGCGTGGGTTTCCCCTGGATACTCCGGTTTCCTCCCAAACATACTAGTAGGTTAATTGGCTGCTATCAAAAATTTACCCTAGTCTCTGTCTCTCTCTCTCTCTCTCTCTCGTTGTCTGTGTGTTTGTTAGGGAATTTAGACTGTAAGCTCCAATGGGGCAGGGACTGATGTGAATGAGTTCTCTGTACAGAGCTGCGGAATCAGTGGTGTTATATAAATAAATGGTGGTGGTGGTGATGATGATGACAATGAGGTTATTTACTTACAATCTGCAAGTGTACAATAATTGAAACCAACTAATCAGCAGTCAGCGTTTGTAGATCAAGTACACATTAGATGATGAAAGCAAATGTATGCCTGGGTGGCACTTCATATTCATTTTCAATGTATTAGCTTCATATATTACAATATAGAAATGAAGTAATTACCAAGGTAAGAATTCCACACACCTGGTAAACCTCCCTAGAGGATAGGACAAATACAAAAGGTTTTTGTGGTTACATTCATGCTTTTGAAAGAACCACTTACCCTAGGGCTCGAGTCTTGGAGCCAGCCTAAAAAATTAAGCTGCAGGAATCTGCTACTCATAGTTAAACAACACCATCCCTGAACGATAGCCTCAAACAAACACAGCTACTTCTCCCAATATGTGGATTTTTCAGAAGCACTTCTGGTTAGAGACCAGTGATGCATGCAGTCATACAGAAACCAAGTTACTGTGTACACAACGGGATGTGCACCTTTTGTGGTGATGGTTGGGGGGGAGGGGGGCAGAAACTCTTGCCGTTATAGATAAATAAATAGTCTGCTGTACACCATAGCAGGTTCTGTACAATTTTTAAAGGCCACTGAAATAAGAATAGATAGCGAGAACCATCTATCAGGAATGGTAAGAAGTATAGCTAGACCAGAATACATGCATCTGTTGTGAGATACAATTTAACATGGGGGTATAGAATCTAGTATTGTTACATTTATAGAAAACTTCAGAAGTATGTAAACAAATTCTTTTATGAAAGTTTTGGAAAATCTTCTAATAAAAAGGTAAGTACACTGTAATTACCAGTACACATGAATGGAGTTGGTGTTTGGAGATAAGCCTCATATATCTTACAGGTGCATTTTCCATTTCAGCTTATGTTTAAAGCTACATCATAGCCTGTTTTACTGATGGCTCTCTTTCAAGAAACATTTTATAGAACACTGTTAAACGTTCCAGACATGCGCTTTATGGGAGAAGTTTCAGATTTCAGATAAAAGCTTTATTGTTTTCCTACTCATTTATGTTCTTCCCTAAGGCATTAACAGGAAGCTTGGTAAAAACTGTGTGTAAATTATCCAGCTGTAGCAGGGCCAACTAGATAGAACAGCGCTGTAACTTACCATTTTTTAGGCTGAGATAGTGACTTGTACTTGCTGAATTTCACACGCCACTCCAGCACCTCCTTGCAGCGCTGGCATACTCCATCGTGCTGCTTACAGTTAATCTTCTAGAAGATACAAATTTTATACAAGAGGAAATGGGTTAAGATGGCTGTCACTTGTTTACCTTTAAGAATAATTTACAAACACAGATTACCTTAAAATAAAGCAAAGTACAAAAATGAAAAAAAAAAATAAAAAAATATTTCAGTCATGATCTTTGATATAAAGATAACATTTATACACAACCACCTAATTATTGTGTGTGCACATGATTCCAATATCCAGGCATCTCAGTCCACTAACATGAGTTCCCTCCATTTTGAAAGTGCTCCACAGTTAAAAGGTTAATAAAATAAGATGTAAAACATACAACTTTTCTCATGAAGCCAAATGAGATTTACTATCCTGGACTACCATAATCACAGTCAATGCTCTTAAGGCAACAACAGTGAAGATATAGCACCACTGATACCAAACATATTTATATTAAAAACAAATGGCGTTGAGAAGGGCAATAAAAAATTAGCACAGAAAATGTTGCACAAAAATGGAAATTAATTTACATTTTTTATTTTACTAATTAACCTGCACTGCTTAAATCTGTGAATATCTGCAAAATAAAGAAAGAATAATAATAATAAAAAAAAAAAGTAATGGTATGCCATAAGACAATAGGACTAGTATATAGATGCTGGAGAGTTAGAGCTATTTTTGTTTGAAAGGCTTTTTTTTTATATTGTGTAGTAACATTATTTTTAGGACTAAAATCAATCTGCAAATCTATTCTATTGTGCCTTTTTAAGAAACGTCCCTCATGGTTAAGGAAACCTTCCCCTTTCTAAAATATAAAGCTAGAGCTGTTAGAAATGTGAGCTTATAAATGTAACTGGAAACTGTAAAGTACTGTATAAAAGACCCCAAAGTCTACTGTATGAGCAATGTCACAGGTTCTGCTTGTCGATAGGCAGCCCCACCTCACAATAGTTATATGTTACATTAATATTAATGCTCCTTAAAGATGTCTCCATTTGTCCATCAGACCATGAATTTGTTGCAGTTATCATTTTCCTCCATGTTTCAAGTTTTCAGAAAGGCCTACCTGAGCCCTGCGATCAGAGGAAGCGTCTCTTACCACAGGTACCTATACTGGGAGAAAATGTCTCAGTATATTGGACTGTAGAACTGCACATTGACACTATCACCTCAAGTTGTACAGTACATGGAGTGAGAAGTAAAATTGTTCTGGACATACATTACAAATACTTTAAGGGGAGCAGTTAGACATGATGCAGAACGGTGTTACATTAAAATAATGTTATATATATAGCATTATGTTTCCTTTGAAAAAGAACAAGCTACCTATAATGGCAACACAGTGGCTTAGTGGTTAGCACTGCTACCTCACAGCTCTGGGGTCATGAGTTCAATTCCTGACCATGACCTTATCTGTGTGGAGCTTGTATGTTCTCCCCATGTTTGCGTGTGTTTCCTCCAGGTGCTGTGGTTTCCTCTCACACTCGAAAAATATACGAGTAGGTTAATTGGCTGCTATTAAATAGACCCTAGTACCACTCTCTGTCTATGTCTGCGTGTATGTTAGGAAATTTAGACTGTAAGCTCCAATGGAGCAGCGACTGATGTGAGTTCTGGACATACATTACAAATACTTTAAGGGGAGCAGTTAGACATGATGGAAAACGGTGTTAAAGCACTGCGGAATTAGTGGCGCTATAGAAATAGATGATGATGATGATGATGATTCACTTTCTGGCCAATATTAGGGTGATTACTAGAGATTATATATAATATACAAAGTGGTTTTCGTAGTGGAACAAGCTGTTTCACAGAGGCACTTATTTCCACTTATAAAATCTTCAAGTACTTGCTTTACAATTCTATATTTGTACAATCACATGTCATAGAAATTATAGCCCATGAATAGAGCTGCAAAATTTGGAGGTCAAATGTGGAATAAGGAGAATATTCGGTTATAAACTGTTAAAGATCTATAGTGACTATACTTATTATACAAGGTAAAAACATTTCAATTTAATGCACATTTCCGGGTATCACAGTATCTAAAACATCACCAATGATGTTTAATACCGCAACATCCCATGAGACTCTGAAGGACATCGCTCAGAATGGAATCCCCCACCCCAAGAAATAAAGAGAAAATATATTTCATTGTTATCAGGTCAAATGGCAGTGCTGACAGTAGTTGTGTTTGGAGTTCCTCCATTCTGATCATGAACATGTAGCTGCATTTAGGCAACACATACTAAATAGGTTACTGCCAAGAATCCCTGTTTTAGAGTCCTTGTTTATCTATCTTTAGGTCAAGCATTCATTCTTATTAAATAAAGAATGATAAAGCATTTCTTCCTGGATAATCATAAATCAATAAAACGAGTCATTTTCTGCTCTTATATCCACATTGCTTCATAAGAATCTGCCAGACGTGCTTAAATTCTTGCAATAGGTTTCTTTCTCCAGGCAGTGAAACCAATTTAAATATATATTTTCATTAGTATATCTATAAGTGGATCTCTTTTTCTTTTTGTTTTCTTCTTCTTTGCAAATGTACTTGCTTAAGAAAAAACAAATTAAAAGTAATACATTAGTTATGTTCAAATAAACTGCAGCTTCAAACAAGATAGAAGGAAACTATCCCTCAATCATGTGCCCATATTTTGAAGTACATACCCAGATTTCAACTTCCTTCTCTCTGCGTGTTGCTGTGATCCATCTCCCCCCTGGATTATCTCAACAATTCCTTGAACATTTCTCTGCTTAACAGAAGTGAAAGTTGCTCAATCAATTTATAAGTTCATAGCAGGTGCTTGAAAGGGCGGGATTGTCCCAAAAGGAACAAACACAAAGAAAAGTCCCCCAGCACACTGCTATAACCAGCAAAGGAGCTGCTATTTCAATTTGTACATAAAAATGCAGAAATCTCAATTGCACACATTTGCAAATGTATGGAAAGCTATAACAATGAGAGTCCCAATTTTTGGGCTATACATATGTGTGTTTTTAAAATTGAGAGCTAACCTACGAAGAGGTACCCCAAACTCCTCCAAACAGCAATACAGCAAACAGCACTCCTCATCAGGTACTGACGCCAAACATGCCTCTCAAACAGACAAAACAGAAGTGTAAGTTGCTCAATCAATTTATAGGTTAATTTCCCTGCTTGTCTACTTAATATTTTACCTTCTGACATCACTACCATCCCAACTAACTATCCACAATCTTCTTCTGCCTAGAAACTACTTTTTTTTAACCTTCTCTCCTGGCCTTCCCCAGTGGATGATGATCATTGCCATGATCGTTTTGACAGGATGGACCTCCTATGCCACCCTGTCTGTTGTATTGGGTACTGGCTGGGCTTGCCTTGCCACCATCCCCTTTCTTTCTGCCAAATGCTCCCTTACTGTTGCAGGAGGAGCCTGCTACCACCGCTAGGCTCCTACACCCACTCCTAGAACCGCTTCCTTCTGGGTAACTTTTGCTGCTTGTGTACCCCTCACTGGGCACCTGGGCTCGTACCCCTGACCTCTTCCTTTAGATCAGGGTTGCTGTGGATGGTTTCCCCTGGCCTATCACACTGGCCACAGCTGAAAGATAGCGGGCAGAGCATTGGTACTGGAAAGCTGGGTCCCAAACTCTGAACAGCCGGATAACGGATTAGATTGGTCTAATCTGTAGGTTTTCGGAATTGCTGCAAGTAAGTAGGCGTCAAAACAGGATCTTGAAGCAGTGATGTTTTAATAGTTCAAATAGTCCTAATAAGGACAGTTACACACACTAGTTTAAGGTATTAGTGATCTCCAGAAGTACAGATGGCATAATGCATTACATGGGAAGACAGTGCTCATTTTTATATAGTTTGGGCACAGCCTGGCAGGGGGTAAACTAGCCCAATTTTCCGACCAAGCCCAAAGAAGTCTGAAATATTTAATTAAAAGATTAACATCAGGATGGGATATTTCCTCCACGCTTGGAGTCAATGCGATTTTAAACTTAACAAATTTGGCATCAATCTCTAAGTTCCCAAATCACTCTGTTGTTTACATTGTTTAGACAGGTTCTAACACACAGGAGAAAAGGCCTCCCAGGGAAGAAAGGCGATGGCCCCCTGCTGTGTTTTCAGGCTAAACCAGTGTTGGCCACTTCACATGAAATAGGTCTAATTAGCCTTAATGAGGATTTTCTCTAGAAACATTACAAAACCAAATCATGACATACTGTCTCAGAAGTTACAAATCAAATTTTCTCCAACATTTGCCTATTGTATCAAAAATCAGAACATTTGCAATTATATAAATTGGCGTCTGTGCTACTAATTGAAATACATTTCTACAATAAACTATTTCTACGTGATCCAGCCACAATCAGGTTTTCTCCAGTTTTTGATTTATTTAATACTCCTTTGCTTCTCTCATATCATGACTTAATCACCTGCAGTTTCTCCTCCACCATTTTAACTCAGTGAAGCCTCTTCATATCACATATCAGTCCTATTCATTTCCAACTACTTTCTACTCCTCTACAACTTATCTCTCCTATTTCTATTCTCTCCTATCCTGATCTGACAGTGCCATCTTAATCACAATCTAGCAGCAGCTCTAGCTACTCTTTTGAGGGTTGACCATTATCTTAGCCTTGACAAACTTAGAAGCGCACTGCCTTTAGAAACTCTACCACAAAGTAGATCATTGGTAAAAGTCTTTTTGACTTCCTCAAACATACTGCTATTTACCAATGCTTTGGACACCGCTAAACAAATATTCTTCCGATTTCTAATCTCTGCTCAATCTTCAAATACCAAACTCCTCTTTAATACATTTAATTATTTTCACAGCCATCTTACACCAACCTCTCCTACCACCATCGCCAACTTACTTACTACTTTGAGGACAAGAGTGACCAGATAAAATATGAAGTGGTATTCCCTTTTCAAAACAAAATAGTGCTTAATTTCTTTCCTGCAGATCCTCTTCATTTGATATCACAAGCACAAATCAGTCATTTGCCATCTCCTTTGTTCACCCCAGCTATAACATCTGAAATCTATCCCTCTTTCAATGGTATATGTCCATAAATTTTCTGCATCGCGTTATTACCCCTATTCTGAAAAAAAAAAAAAAAAACGCACAAAAAAAAAATCTGATACAAATACTCTCAGATTATTGTCTTATCTCTTAAATCCCGTGATCCCCCCCAAGCTTCTAGAGCGTCTTTTCTACTCTCACCTCACATGTTCCTTTGCTTACACAACCTATGGGCCCTCATTGCTTTTTTTCCCCCACCAACACTCCACACCACACTTCTAATTCTCATTGCCCTTGCTGATGTATTTGACATGGTCAACCACTCTGTTCTCAACGCTGCGTTCCCTAGATCTCAGGACACTATCCAATCCTGGTTCAAACCCTATTTATCAAACCATTCCTTCAATATATGTTTCTCTGACTCCACTTGCTCTTGCTTCCATTATCAGTTGGAAAACAAGACTCGGGCCTAGGCCCTCTGCTCGTCTCTATCAATACCATTTTTCTTGGAAATTTTCCTTTGGGTTTCAGCATCACCTCTATACGGATAACACCCAAATATACCCGTCCTATCCAGGTCTTTCACCATCCTTGTTGGCCACATTGCTGAATACCTTTCATCTCTCCACCTAAAGCTCAATTTTTTCATAATAATTCTGATAATCTTTCCACCAGTGAACATAAGGTATCTGCCTAATGTCTATATTCTGTTGACAATATACAAAATACAAATATGACAAAATACACAATATATACCATATACTAAAAAAATGTATGCATTATGTATATGGAGAAACCAAATCACCCAAAAATACTAAATTAATGCGTTAAACAGAAAATATTTCTACAAACAAATAAAAAAAGAGCCCACAACTCCATGTTAAAAATTGTGTGACTAATAGCTGAGCAAGAGAAACTATGCACATTCCCACATTGATGACTGATAGATTGATTTTCTGACAGCACTATCGTGTTAGCTGACCAAATTACTTAGTGCAACATGGAATAATTGGTAGTAATTGCAGGTAGGTGATATCAAAGGTCCTTTACACTTGCGTTGGATGGTTCCATGAACAAAACAAAAAACAAAACACTGGGTATAGCAACCCAGCATGTTTCTCTTCCCCAGGGGCCATGAGTCAATCATTTACAGATAGGTATTCTTTTGTATTTGGATGTGGGGGAGGGGTGACTATGTTAGATCATATCATATAGTAAAAGAAAATTAACAACCCAAAACATAACATTTGCATCAAAAACACAGTGCAAAAACGGAGTATTGGATAACACATTGAACAATTTGCATAATGCATGCATGATAAGTACATCATAAACCAGTAAACCATAAGGCATAAACTAAAGAACATTGCCAGGATGTAGATAAAATAATTCATTACATAAAGAATACTTCATGGAAAGTTGCTTCTGACACAGTTTGTATAATAGCATATAATGTAAACAAATGCAGATATGAAAATCAAATAATAGTCAAAAGAACACACATTTTCTTTATATCTACAAAAATGTTTACCTGTTGGTCTTTTATATAATGTACTATGTAACAAACACATATAGCATAGCTCTATAACTACTGAGCTATTATAGTTCTGCTCTATTACAAATGTATCCAGATATTAATTTATCCCAAGGCAACAAATTTGAAACATATTTTATGCTCATACAAAGCCAGCTAAAAAGATCAATAGGCAACTTCAAGAAAGAAAAAAAACAATACATTTAGTACAATTTGGGAACATAAAAGCGAAACAAAGTCAACTCAAGGTGGAAAAAAACCTTTTTAAACAATGAACATTCTGAAGTAATTAAAATAGTACACAAAGATGTAGCCTCAATTAAGTATCACAGCGATTTAGTTCGGATTTCATATATTAATTTTGTATTCCTTTATAGAACAAAAACATTCAATAAAGAACATACAATGGATGGATTAAAAAGGATGATGTTGTAACTTCAACACACCCCTACTACTTTGAAGCTACTTAATCACACATCTGAGGTTTAGGGATTTGTTTATTTATTTTTAAAGCTAGAAGAGCACAACTGGAACAGACACGGAATACTTCCCAATCTATATCCATGCACACATTCCGTGTATTTACAAAGGAAAAAAAAAAAAAAAAGACAAGCCCCACACTGAAGACATGTGGGTAGAAACACACAGATGGCCCTCATTGAGTTAGTCATGGTAGCTCTTATGAAATTGCAGCTGATTAGAGTGTGAGCGGGGGAAACCATTAACAAGATGTAGGCAACACCCCTTCCATAACTAGGCCGAAAGATGAACAATGAAGCTCCAGGAAAAAACAGCTGCATTGTTTCCAGTGAGGATATAGGTGAATTGGGGTGATTTCTTTTCTCTCACTTTAAACTGTATGCAACAATGGTTCTCCTCACATTTGCTGCTGGTGTTCACAATTGCTAAATGAGTACAAATTTTGACAAAGAAAATGATTACTTTCCCACACTGATTGCTGTCATAACTGTGTCTCCTCATCCTAACTGCTGACTTTCCTGGCCTTTCCAAGGGGTGCACAGGAGATTCCAGTCCTTAAATGGGTTAGCTATTAAAGGACTTTATGGTGCTCCCCTCCATCTCACTGGCGTCTGCCACCTGACCCATTAAATCCGATGCACCCACACCTCTGGGTCCTCCTGACTGATTGGTAGCGTCAGTAACAAATGGTCACTCAGCAATTAGAAAGCAGACATAGAGGTCAGGAACAAGCTAGTTCGTAGGTAGTCCGATGAGCTTCAAATAAAGCCACAGATACATCAAAAAGATGTGTTGCTCCTTGTTCAGGCCCAGTAATGGGCACTGAGCATACTTTTAAATCCAGACCAATGCTGCCAAGTCATGAGGACAAAACAGAATAGTAAAATGACAACTTCACCCACACACATTACTTCCTCCTATCAATGGCCAACATGGTACAATTTTGTTAAGCAATTTTCTCCATGTGATCCTAGCTTGTGTTAACTGGAGCTCAGATGTGACTAATGATTATGTTCATGTACATTACATGGCATACAATGCCTTGCTAATAAATGTATGATTAGGAATGGATTTTAAAAGCTTAAGCATGCCAGACACACATGTATAGTGGTTAATCAAACAACAAACCCAATACCAGGCAAAATTGATTGCATAATTATTGGGCACGCTGGTTTATAGAGAGTAATACTGGCTATCTTCTGAATGTGAGAGTGAATATCTTCTCAAGACACTAAAAGGCCACACTGAAGCTGGAAGTGGTCTAACTGCTCAGTCTGCATGCCAATCAGCTGGTTCTTAACCAATTATGCCACCCAAACACATGACCAAGTTCAACACAGATCCTGTCACTCAGACCAAATATCAGGAACTGACCAGGTATGGTCAGAAAACTTATTCCTGTCATAGGTTAAATGACTGTAACTTGTAAATTATCAGAATAGTAAAAAATCAAACTAATTCTTCAGGGACCACAATGCACACTTGAATAACAAGATGTTTCGCTCCTGAAACAATTCTCTTGAAAGGAAGCTTGTGCTACAAAAACTGACTTTCACACAAATTGTAAACAAACTGTGCTGCATTAGAGATGGCTGTGCAGCAAGTATGAGTTCACATCATAGGAAAGGGTAACAAGTCTATATTTTAAGTAGTTTCAATTCCTACAAACGTCTGATTTTACTTAAGCAGCTGACATTCCGAGGGCAGAATGTGCAGGTTTTGTATAAATATATAACAAGCAATGTCTTCCAATGCTAGTAGGAATTATACTGTAAGCTGAGCTCTCAACAAACCAGCTGTTGTAGGTTGTTTTGCAGTTGTTTTAGAGCTTGTTCAACTTTCAGTTTTTGATCAACGGGTGGGGGATGAATGGCAAACTACTTGGTTTCATTGGTTTCTCTCGGTTACCACACCTTTAGATTCCACCATTCTTCACACATTTCTCAAATGTATCTTTAAATTAAATGTTAAACCCCTCTTCTCTCAACTACGACCTTATACAGATAACAGTCATTTAAGAAATAATTTCTCACTGGTGTATTTTAATGGGCCATTCTCCTGGCACTAGATAAGTATGAAATGCAGTGCTTCAACACAATGAGTCACTTAAACACAACATGTGACAGTAGAAGGAAACAGGGAAAATTCACACAGGGCAAGAGCCCCCAACATTACACCCCTGCAGTTCTATGTATTGGAAGCAGGGTAAGGAGTGGGTGTAACATTATAGATTTATGCTGCCAGAATATTTCACAAACAAGAAGAAATAAGCAGAATAATCGGCTGGTTATTAATAAATATGGTATTTATACTTGTTCTACAAAAAAAAAAAAGAAAGAAAAACAACAACAAAACAATGATTTTGTTTTAATGTGTAAACTGTTTGATGCCTTCCAGGAACTGATGTTATGATGTGGGCTTTAAGGCAGCAAGGAGGAAAAGATGTGTATATCATTATACACTAATGATCTCGTTTGAGAGGAAATTAGGGCAGTGGAGGATCAATTTAGTTAATTATGGAAAGCTATTACGTAGGCGAGAGCCCCATTGTCAGGCTTTGATAGTATGATTACGTAAAGATGGATTTTGATGCCTCACTATGGTCTCACATACACACTTTCATTTAAGTGTGTCATATACATGACAAATATACACATTCACGCTTTTTATATAACTGTGGAAGAAAAGGTTTTCTGTAACATTTAAAAAGTGAAACAGCAAAAATGGTATGGAACACTGCCCTCCCATCCTTCACAAACACCAAAAGACAAATCTACATTCTCAAGATGATGATTTATAGGCTGTTGAGATTAAGCCCACACACTACCATTAATAGACCTCCAGTGAGTGGGTAGGGACTGATTGATTACTGTCCATCCAATCGCTGAACACATCACTTAATGTGAACATGTCTACTTTCAGTGCCAGGTGGATGTCATCAGGAAATCATAAGATATCGGGAATCCTTTGGTAGTGCAGATCAGATCTCTCCTATTCTGTTCATTGTGACGTGGATTTCAAAACTGCTCAAAGATCCAGGATAACACCATACTTGCCAACTCTCCCGTAAAGTCCCGGGAGAGCTGGCATTTCTCCCGCATCCCGAAATTAACTTGCTAAAATGACACGAGTCACCGGGAATCGCGTCATTTTGCACCCAACCACCCCCTGCGAAAAATTGCCATTTTATTCGAGGGGACGGGGCCAAAATGACGCGATTCAAGGCGCCCGCCCCCTCCCGCCCTCTAGCCAGGCACCTCTCCCGGACGTCGCCTGGAAGTAGGCAAGTAAGGATAACACTAAATTAAAGAGTAAGGCTGGGTAATACATTACAGCGGCGGTTCCCAAACTGTGCGCCGCGGCTCCCTGGGGTGCCGCGGCGCTGTCACAGGGGTGCCGCGATCGCCCTAGAAAGAAAAAACAAAAAACAAAAAAAAAAAAACTTACCCATCATCCAGCGCCGGATCCTCCTCCTCACTGACTGCCGGGCGTGACCTCATCATGTCCGGCAGCCTCAGTGAGGAGCTGCAGCAGAGAAGACGTCAGGGAGAAGGTAAGTAAAGGAAGTGAAGGGGGGAACAGAGAGGCACTGAAGGGAGACAGACAGGCTGAAGGGGGGGGGGGACAGAGAGAGACGCTGGAGGAGGGGGACAGAGAGAGACGCTGGAGGAGGGGGACAGAGAGAGACGCTGGAGGAGGGGGACAGAGAGAGACGCTGGAGGAGGGGGACAGAGAGAGACGCTGGAGGAGGGGGACAGAGAGAGATGCTGGAGGAGGGGGAGAGAGAGAGACGCTGAAGGGGGGTCAGAGTGTGAGATGGCGAAGAGGATACAGAGTGATATGATAAAGGGGCACAATGTGATGGTGAAGGGGTCTAAATACATCTTACGTCATTTTGACCCAACTACTTAAAAAACGGGACTAACCGGTAATTATTTTTGCTTTGGGGTGCCTTGAAAAAATGATGGTGACCCTAAGGGTGCCTCGAGCTGAGAAAGTTTGGGAACCACTGCATTACAGAACATTTCTCCCGATGCAATATTCTTAATGTTTTTAACCAACGACTGAAAGTCTCAATCAGCATGCAGATTCATGTGTACACACTATACATGTTTTACAAGATTTACCTTCAGATCTGTGCTCTTCAACGGTCATAACCATCGGCTGAAAAGATTCTGACTCTAAACTCTATAGAGATCTGCCTACACTTCTGTTCGCGAGTGCATACACACATCAGAATTTGCCTGACATAGTTCCATCATTTATAGAGATTTTTAGTCTCTTTATAAAATCAAACAATACGATGTGCTTTGAAATGATAAAACACGATCGTGGGAGTGTACACACTAATGCAATATCAGACCTAACAGTTGTTTATCGTGTGATTGGCACGATAATCGGGTGAAAAACCTGTAGTGTTTACCTAGCATTAGTGTGCACCAGAGGTACATCAGACTCTTCCCTAATTGAAAGAAGTCTCCCAAAGAAGGAAAGAAACAAAGTTAAATGTGGAAAATGCATAAACAATGAGTATTTCCCTCCACTATCTTCTCTCCAGCTCAATAAAACCACATAAGTGATCGAGTGAAAAAAATACGTACAAGTCACAAATAATGACTGTCAGCACCCAGATTCTATCCTCCTGTCCCCTAACAGGAGGGCAGAACTCCACTCACTTCCACTTCTGCACACTGGTACATTGTGCCGGTAAAAATACGTTTCAAACTAAAATGCAGACATATAAACGGTGAAAACTTTGGATAAAATACACATGTGATATCAGTAACGAGCCGCGGCGGCTTAAGGCACCGCCGCAACTCGCTTCCTTTGGTGCCCTCCCGTCCCTTGGCTGTAGTGCCGCGTCCCGGCACCTAGGTCAGCCGGGCGCGTGCGCAAGGGATACTATTAATTATTGCCCAGCTGGGCTCTTTCCTCTGGTCCTCCCAGGGTGGTTTTCTATTGGACCACACTAGTATATAAGGCAAGCCCTCCCTGCCGGTTATAGTTCCTGCTTTGCTGCTGACTAGCCTGCTTTGTTCCTGGTTGCTGTTACCATTGGATTGACTACTTGTTGCCGACCTTTTGCCTGATTCCTGACTTTGTTTGATTGCCTGTGCCCATTGACCTCTTTGCCTGGACTTCTACGCTGCTGATTTGCCTGTGACCTCTGACCCCGGTTTGTGTTCTGGATATTGTGTCTGCTGATGGCCTCGACCCTTGCCTGACCTCACTCTGCTATTGCTCCTATCCTCTATCTCTGGTTCTCTCCAGTCAGCGCACAATTCACGACCCTCAGCTGTCTGCGGCCAAGTCTGTCCCCACCACTAGGGGCTCCAGCGAAAACCAGACTTCTGAGTAGACTCCAGGTTTTGGGTTGCTGGCTGTGGGGGTTCCTAACAATATCTTTATAGTCAGGATAACCAGCCGATTACCTTTTAGGATAAAAATTTGTGTTTGCACTAATTATATAAAAGTAATTAGACATGCCATGTTAGCCAATTTTCCACTATAAAATAAAAAGATAATTGTACTGCTATTCTACAAAAAGGTATGTAAACCACGAGAAAAAAAAAAATAAAAAAAAAAAAAATAGAACATTCACTCCTGCAGACTAAGAAACAGAAATGGACACATTGGCAAAACAAAAACTGTGCATTATCTTGAATAAAGGTAACACAAAGAGTGTTATATATAAAATGTACAATAGTGGGCATAAGTATATCTATCAGTTTAACAAACTCCACCAGCATAATGTCTATAGTGGCCTCCTATGCTCACTGCAGAGTATTTTGCTGAGGATGTTATTGTTTATACTGAGAATAGGTCATTTTTGCACTTGGTTTGCGTAATGCTGTCATACATTTATAGCTACTATATAGTAATATACCCAGTTGAAGCTAATAAGCAGCAAGTCTATTTAAATTACTGAGTTAAGTAATATTGTGTTGAATTATATATTCCTTATTTGGTTAATTGTTCAAAAAGACCTAAATTAGGATATGTTTATATATCAATGATCTAACCGAAGTCATAATAGTATACAAAACATAATTTCCATTCAATTATGCTTTGTCTGAGCACCATGTATGTAAGCATAGCAGTTCATACGCCTAAAGAAATGTTAACTTTGGAAAGACTTTCTAAATACAGGATGCAAACATATCTTCCTCATACTAACAGAGCTTACAATTTAAGTCAGGATAAATTGCTTAATTCCTTCATGTCAGATCATTGCCAGACTAGCAATAAGTGGACACTCCCAAAAAAATGTGAAGAAATATTATATATAAATTGATGAAGGCATTGTCAACCTTTGCTACACAACGTTAAAAATAAGTATTTTGAGTATGTTTATGCAGCTATAAGGCTTAAGGATAAAAGACATTTGAAAATACAGTTAAAACCTGTGTGGCTTAATTTAGCTCATAACCTTGCATGCAGTCTGTGCAATGCATTTCATTAAAAAAAACCTAGCATCTAGAATGAGCCACTGCAGGGGGAAAAGGAGGATAATGAATAGCATACTGGCGAGTTACACTTACAGTACTGGATATAATGAGGAGCTGGGAAGAGTAACTGGAGATGTATCTAAGCTTTTGTACTGGGGTACAATAGTACTCCTTGTGCGTGGGTTGTACAGTGCCTTTCAACAATGAAAGAACCATTTTTCAGCAATATCAACCATACAAAACATGTACTGTTTCTAAAAAAAAGTACCGTTCTGGCAATTTATTTTTTAATCCATACTTAAGGAAATGAAATTGATTTATCAAGTTTTTATTTTAAGAAAACGGTTTGGCACATATATTTCTGTATGTGAATTTGCCATCACCATTTTTATTCTGTAAGCATTGTGACTTTTATTAAACTAAACTCCATTTAATAACGTGAATTGTTTAAGAACGCAAACACAGAACATGTCAGATATGCTTATTTTTTATAATGCTACATTTATGCATGCAATTGTTTTTACTGATTAAATTAAGTTGATTGCAGTTTGAGACTTTGTAAGTGTCAACTCTTGAACTAAATCTTACTGGCAGCAGGACTTTGATTAACAGTGACTGTGACAGAAACAAAAAAAAAAAAAGTAGTGTGACCTTACTTACCTCAAAAGTACATATGGCAGCATGGTAGTTTAGTAGTTAGCCCTTCTGCCTCACAGCACTGGGGTCATGAGTTCTATTCCTGACAATAGCCTAAAATGTGTGGAGTTTGTATGCTCTCCCACACTCCAAAAACATATTAGTAGGTTCATTGTCTACTACTAAATTAACCGTAGTCTCTCTCGGTCTGTCTGCCTGTGTGTGTATGTTAGGGAATTTAGGAGAGCACTACATAGTAAATACAAAAATAAAGGTAGAGGACCTAGTGAAAGGTCAGTGTTAATCCTGCATTCAGATAGCTAGGTCATTCATTTCTGCACACAGTTTTTAAATGGCAGCAGAGGGGTGTGTGCAGGAGGGCTTATCCATTCACGCAACCCCAACCCCACCATCACACAACTGTTTTCAGATGGTGCTGTGAAACGAACCACAGAGCTAAATGAATGTATTGGGCAGTCCCTTGAGGCGCCAATAAAATGTTCACACCTGGAAGTGTCATTTTAATGAGAATTCAAGTAAAAAGAATTTCCAAGTTATTATATAAACAATTTAATTGGCATTCAATGTTATCTCATTGTCATTAAGTAGTGCTTTAAATATTCTTAACTTCCACTCACCTTAATAAAATAAAAACATCTGGAACCCTAGTTCACCATATAGCTTTAAAAATTGTGACTGGAAAAAAGGAACAATGGCAATTATATCTTGTGAGATAGTTCATGTCTCCAGTGACTATGATAATCAATGCTGTCATTATTAATAATGTGGTTGGAAGGCTGTGAGAGCTTCCACACAGGCACAGAAAGAGGTACTTTGTAAATAAACAAACGAGTTCCATAAGATGCACATCTGTCAATGCGTTGTAATGTAATATACTTTTTTTTTTCAAATACGCCTACTTGTAAATGGGGGTTTAAGTACTGACCAGTGCGGAGTTTTAAAGGAAAAGAGAAATCAACTTATTCACACATATTTGGAAAAGACAGATTTAAGACAAATCCACGTGTTTCGTGCAGGGTGTGGAGGTCTGTCTCACCTTGGTCTGGGAGCTGTTGTCATACTTGTCATTCTTAAAAACCGTCACATTCCGGTGTTTCTGCGGCCGGGACCGATGCACGTTTCCCTTCTGAGAACTCATGTTGTAGAGTTTGACCCAGTAGGGTATCCTTACCCCGATACATATTATCCATGCTCGCTGTGCTTATTGGTGGGTCACTTCTTTATGTGCGGCTTACCATTGGATTACATTTCTGCTCATCAAACATACTTCAGAGCCCGCCCCTTCACTACACAAGTCGAGTTTAGCAAAGGGGGGGTTTAGCCTAAGACTTATGTGATTGGAAGGCACAAAACAATACAATCATCTGATTGGTGGAAAGCTCATTGTCCCGTCTTCTATCCCTTACGACAACCATCTGACGCTCCTTTACTTCTCACGCTCTAATTGGCAGTGAGAGACGCTAGTGCCCCGCCCACCACCAGCACTAGCGGCTGGGGACTCCTCCTCATACTCCCACCCCCAGGGTCAGTCGGTGGTGAGACCTGGTGCTATCTGCGCTGTGCTGTACTGCGGCAGCGCCTCTGTGGAATCCTGGGCGCCGTTTATCACCTACACGTTGCCGCAGCCAGCTTGCCGTGCCTCCGTTACACAGACAGTGCCTTGCTGACGGCTGCCCCTGGTCGTGGTGCCGGTTGGACATTGTGCTATTAACGTGTCAGAGCTAGAGAGCCAGCTATCCGGGGTATGACGTCAGAGCGCAGGGAGGCTGCAGTCAGTGTGTAGAGGGACGTCACGCCGAGACCCCGCAGTATAATAGAGGCCCCGGACCCCTGATACTATCTACTGCCGCGTTCTGCAGGTCAGTATGTACGCCAGGGACGTGTGGTGCACTGTGCTGTCCGTGTAGTGACCCAACCGCTTGCACTGTGGGCACCAGAATAGTTTACACTGACCCTGGTTTATCATGGGGTTCCCTGTCCACTGCTCTGCCTGTACCTTCATGTGATGGTCACTGATTGTATACCCCTATGTAACCCCTTGCTCACTTAGGTCAACCTATAGGATATCTACGAGCCCGTTATTTTGTAGATTCCAGCCCGAAGGGAAAAAAAGGAGGTATCATTATCCTGTACACCAGTTGTGTCCTTTCTGCCTCCCTTAATGTTTTATTTCCAGTGAGCATTGGTACTCAGGATTTGGCAATATAATGTGTTAACAATGACTGAAAGCATTTGTGTACTTCTCTTTATCACATGTATTGTCATGTGACAGGTATCTGTACAGTCAGTCATGAGTGTTTTATTACTTGTATGCGGGCTGAAGCTGGGAAGTATGGAAAACCTTTCCAGACAGACTGGAAAAAAGGAAGTATTCTTACCCCAGTCAGAGGTAGAAAGGACAATTTGCTTCCGTAGGCTATAAAGCATAAAGGGCATTTTGTTCTTTTTACCCATCTGTACCTTTTATACAAATAGCTTTGTTTTTTACCTTTTGTATTGCAACCCTCCCCCACCCCAACTTCCAGTTTTAATCCTGGGAATTATGGGTATAGAAAGATCTGAAAAGAGTGGTCTTTTGTTATGTAAAAAGGTAGAATTCCGAGGTTGTATCCTAGTTTAGTTTCAACACTGTGCATTGTAAGATCTCTGAATGTTGTGTGGTTAAGAATGTAATAAGACATTGCAGAAATTGGGTTGCCTCCATGTGACCAATGGCATCTATCCAAGAAAGCTCTGCAATTGTCCTGACCTGAGGTTGCTCCAGGTCACTCCATATTTTACTCTACACCGTGATTAAAATTGCTGGCTGTTGACAATGAGTTGTTGAATGTTCTCAACCCTTTAAATCCTAAAGTACCTGTATTGAATTGGAATATACTTTATAACATTGACAAAGTGATTGTCTGTACTGTATCCTGTGCAGATCATCAGATTAGTTGCAGATTTATCTGTTCTTTCCTACATTTTGTATATGGCTCTGAAGTATTACTGCACCCTCCCCCATTGTGCAGCTGCCTGAAATTAGTATCTGTGCATTGGGATGAGGTGGCTGGTGTAGTGTAGGTGGTAGGTACAGACTGATCCACCCTCTGCTATTATGTCTGGATCATTCAAATTGTAGGACTCTTTAAAATAGTGTCTAAAACTGTTTAGTCATGTGATTGCACATGTTACCTACTATGGAAGGCAAATCTAAATCCTAATCATTTATATATTACAAAGCTTGTATATTAATCACTGGCTGCTGAATTCTGTTTAAGCTACATTGAGAATTATGCTTTCGTGCCTTACATAAACAGTTATCTTGTTTAATATTGATCAATTGTTTTTTAATTAATAAAGCATTGTAAATTATGCATTATTTAAGTCTGTATCCCTTTTCAGTGTGACTGTTTCTTTACAGTAAATTTGCTTGCTTATGAGCTAAGCATTGTTTTTCATCCAAAGTCAGACAATGGTGAAACAAAATGCTTCTTGAAATTGGAGCGTCTTCACTGCAAACATTACTTGTATTGTAATCCAGTTGAATGGGCTTTATAGTATTCTGCCAGATTGTGTAAAGATTTCCATAATGGCTAAAAGATATTAACAAGTGATCTATGAAGTTGCTGCTTTCTGTTTAAAGCTAGGGATTCATTCAAGTTGTTCAATTATACTTTGAATTTGTATGGTTTCCATTAGTAAACAGTCATTTGGTAGCAATGTACCAAGAAAAGGGCAGGAAAAATAAACTCATGTACCCTCAAAATCAAACCAAATACCTTTTCTCAAAAGAAAATTGTCTTTCCCTCAAAACATACCTATGATACAGAAGTTTTGGGACCCTAACTTTTGGCTAGTATAGAAACAGGTTCCTTTCTAGTGGCTAGTAAACAGAATAGAGCCCATTTTGGTGGCAATTGCACAATGCAGAGGCCAGTCTGGTGGTTAGTAGTATTGGTATTTTTGTTTATTGGTTTGTACTGTTTTACTCTGTTTAGTCTACTGTGTGTCCTTGTTGTGATTATGGCCTAATTTGTATAGTATTTTTTCTTAATTATCACAATCTGGTCATGATCTGCCTTTGTGTTCTTAAAGAATTCACATGTGAGAGGCTTGGTTTTCATAATGGTACATTTATGCAGGGAATTGTCTGGTTTAAATGAGCAATGTGACATCATTATTGTGGGTATTTAATGAGTTTTTTTTTTTTTTTTGCTAATGGGATGCACAGAGAATGCTTATTTGACTGCTCATGGGTAGCATAGCTTTATCATTACTAAAGCCAGCATTTTACCATCTTCATCCACAATTATTATTTTTTTTCTGCTGTGTATGCATATTGAGGCAAGTTCACATTTAAGCATGGTTTTCAAACTTTTATTTTGTAAATGCCTCTTGGAAACTTTTGTTTTAATTCTTCTATAGGAGTTTGTTTGTTTTGGGGGTTTTTTTGTTTTTTTTACCTGCATTCTATACCTATTTTCTATACCTCTACACTTATCACTGGCACGCTGTGAAATGCATGAATGTATTCTACACCGGCCAATTGATGTTGGACACTCTGATTGTCCTTTACAATTTTGATACACCTGTGTTCTTATGGTGTACCTTCGCCGAGTTGAGAATTACTTAGGTGAATAGAGTATGAGCGATTACAAACATTTCTCACTAATTTGCTCTTACTCAAGTAGTCTGTTCTTTTAACACAGTAGTGTACATTTATGAAAAATGTTCAAGTAATAATGGAAAGAGTTTTGAAGAAGGTAAAATGACTAGTTTTGTATCCTTTACAGTGTTCTCCCTGGAAAATTTTGCCAGCTGAGTGGCAGTAAGAAGCAGTCTGGCGGGGGCAGTTGTAATACTTTGCAATAACAATGAAAAATGATAGAGGTTATTGCCAGGACTGGTGGTCAGTGGATTAACGCACACACTGCTGGTTGTAGTGCTCACATAGTGCCTGTTAGAACAAACCATTGTTTCTTCTATTATATTATAATAGGACTCGGTTGGGCTCCAAGAGCAAGGTGCCAAGTAAAAACAGCCGGGTGCAGCACCTGGGGAAAAAGGTGCTGGGGAGAAGACTGCTTTACCGCTCACCTACTTGACAGCCATTACTAATTGGTTTAATCCCCGAGTAAACTTGGCGATAGGAAAGAGTCATTAAGGAAGTATAAGGTCAAACCCTTCCTTCCTTCAGTGTCTCTTCCTGTCTCACTGAGGGTAGCACAGGACATCATTAGAGGGGTTTGGTCCGAATTATCTATGGTGACAATTCCGACAGGGGCAATTCCTACAAAAAAAAACCCCAAAATAATTAAATCGAATGTAAAATAGAGACTTGCCTTTAACCCGACGCTGGAGATCACCGATGGAAGCACAATGCTGAAAGCAAGCCATTCCGATTGAAGAACTATTCGGCAGTGCGGGGGGACGTCATCGCGGCGGCTGTCAAGACAAATTTAAAGCGGCAATGTGGGCTTAAGTGTTTAAGCACTTAACCTTAGGGCTCCCCACATTGCCGCTTTAAATTTGTCTTGACAGCCGTCGCAATGACATCACCCCGCACTGCCGAACAGTTATTCAATCGAAATGACTTTCAGCATTGTGCTTCCATCGGTGATCTCCAGCGTCTGGTTAAAGGTAAGTCTCTATTTTACATTCGGATTTTAATTATTTTGGTTTTTTTTTTGTAGGAATTGCACCTGTCGGAATTGTGGTAATCGTTTATACGATTACCACCGCATTAGAGTTGGTAGGGGAAAAAAAACCCAAAACATTTGTTTCTTTAGCTCACCTGGAACTATTTGTTCCATCTGAAAGGAAACGCAGAGAACCCCCCCTAGTCCTCCCTTACAAGGTCTTGTGTACAGAGCGCATGTGAGTCCAATGTAGTGAGACATGGCTGTGACTGATGGATGCGGATGCATTGCCCATGTAAACAGGATACGTTTGCAAAAGAGCCACAGGAGAACGCTGTCCAAGAGCATAATATCCACCATGGTCTGATGTATGCTTGTTGCACCCTTATTGTGACTCTGTGAAATTGTGACACTATTTGTAACCTCAAAGCTCTGAATAGAACGTACCTGATGCGGGCAACAATGTGTAAGTCAAAGTATGGTAATAACCGCGGGTTTGTGTGTAAACAATCATGAAGCCTGCATCAGCATTGACACTGCATGTCTATCAGGCTGCAAAAATGTGACCACTGAAGGGTTGCTTGCACAAGGTTCCCACACTTACGTACTTTGCACATTGCTGTTTGATGGAATGCTAACTGTAGAATCCAAAAAATGGCAAATGGAAACAAAGTGATCCATCAGGTCAGGCTGCATCTCTTATAAATTGGGTCAAATAGTTTTGCAATAATAGACTTGAAGCAGTTACAAGGAATAAAATGTTTTAGTTTGTAACTGAGCCTAAACACTCAGTGTCCAGACGAGGAGGTTTCCAGTAAAATATTTTACTGCCCTTTTTAGGGGAATATTGGCCTAATGAAGGGTCAGAAGAAAGGGAGGTGGAAATGTCTTTGAATACAGGAGTGGTTGACAGATTGATTAAAATAAGGGTTGAATAATGGACTATCGCCGCAGAACAGTTTAAGAACAGACTGAACTACTTGATGAACATAAAATGTTCTCACCTTTTTTAAGAACTTAATTTCCAGTAAATCAGAATCCTCAGATAAAAGACAAACAAATGCTAAGGGTGGAAAGGAAATGTACCTATTTGAGGGGAAGGACTCTAATAAGCTGGAATACAGTGCGATAAGTTGATGCAGCATCTTAATTGTGGTTTAGTAAAACCACTAGCTGCCTAAAAAATGGAGGGACACTGAAGCACCCCATGGTTAGAAAAATGAAGCTATCTACACTCTGCCCCTTAAGCCTAGCTTCAGAAAATTAAGGCCAGGCAGAGCAATACAACAGACTGTATCAGACTGGAATAAGTTAGCAGAATTTTCATGCTAACAAAGTATTCACAATGAAGGTATATGGGACCAGGGGTCGGAACATCAGGCTGTCGCCATGTATCTTTAGAAGTCGGTCTGTGTCTATCTAAAGTAAAACCACTGGAGGTTTCAGGACTATATAATAAAAACAGTTGCATGGAATTATCTCAGCCTTATAACCAGGGGACTTCATGACCTCTCCAGATCTCAAAGCTGTATTACCATGTTCCTATATCAAGGGCTCCTCAGAAATGTTGAAACTGTACATATTAGGTCACCATTTTCAGTTCGCAATTCTTCAGGGGCCTGTAATTTTACAAATGTCCTGGTCAAGGCATAATTGTCAAAGTGTACAGTTTGATTCCTTAAGTGAACAAAATAGTTAACATCAAAATGAAAGTCCAAACAGCAATATAAGAACATGAGGCCAAGGTACTCTGTAACCCACAGGGCCATAGACTTGAAAAGTCAGCTTAGTTTCTCTACAAAAAAAGTTTTGGAAGCTATAGTAGACTTGCACAAGGCATTAGCTTCACAGCCCAAAGAGAATTAAAAAAATAAAATAAATGTCAATGCTGATAAAATGGTCTATGATTGAAGAAGTAAGGTAATCCCTTCAATAGGGGAGCAGAAACTACTTTGAGTCTCTGGGATTCATGTGGCATGAGAGACTAATGCTACAGTGGATTTCTGAGTAGAAACAAATTGCATCCATTAGAATGAGATCTGCACCTGGAAATGTTTCAACGAATAGTGGAGAAATCTTTAAAGTGTTTTTCTATTATGATTGTTATGCTTTGGAAGCGTCATAAGACACCAGAGGGAGGGGGGAGCTGACCCTATATACATCCTGTGTGACTCTTCTTTCTGGTCTACTCTGTTTCACTCAGATTTATCCCATTAGTGGTGACTGCCATGGAGAGATGCAAGTAAAAATGAACAGGTTCTTATTTGTTGAGAAAACATTGTTGTATTGCATAGTGGTCCTTCCTAAAATGTTTTTCTTTTAGATGAAAAAAATAAATCTGTGCGTTGATACTGACGTGAATGCTCCTGAGTAATGGTACATATTTCAATTACTGAATTTTTCCCTTGGGGCAAATGGGTGCAGCCTTTTATACAGACCGTGATTCTGGTAACTGAGTCATATGCAAGACACATAAAGACTTTGAGGACTTGTTAGTAATTTGCATGAAACCTATTTAAACTGAAGGAATTCTCATTTTGATGCTTTTTTTTTTTTTTTCCAGTCTTAAATCGGCAATTTGAAACAGCTCGGGGGGGGGGGGATGACGACGATGAGTTAATGAGGATAAATGGCATTGACTGAGTTAATGCACTTTCCTGGTGTAATTTGGCAAAAATTTGAAACTTGTGGTATATACAGAGTTTGACTTGCTTCTTTTTAAAATTTTTGCTGTCAGAGGTTTGATTACTTTTTTCTGTTTGCTGTTAATTATTTTTGTCTGTCTGCTTTATTCCCCCTGCATTTATTTGGCGACTGCTAACTTGTAAGGATGCCAAATATGCACTTTTTATTAGCAGATTGGTTTTCTTGTGTGAGTTATAATCAAGTGAGTATATTTTACAGTGTTTATTTTATTTTTTCCTGGCACCAGGGGAAACCTTGGGAATAATGTTACCGACATTGAAGATTTCCATCATAGTGATTTGAGGGTCAGTAGCAGAAACCACCAGGACATAACATGTACATCTTGTTTTTTTTTAGTCGCCCTCATTACATGTCAAATATTAAATCACATTTTGATATATGCATGCAATACATATAATATAATATACAAACGCAACTACCTTTTTTATAATCGGGGTTTGTTGTTTTTTTTTATACTTTCACTATCATAAGTTATCAGTTATGTCATACAATAATTGATGTTTCTGCAACTGGATTTCCTATAAAAATAGCGTATGGCAAATACTTTGAATCTTACACTGCACAATTTATTTTTTCCGAATTTGTCCCTTAGCATCAGTATAAATAAAGTGTGTGTTTTTTGTTTAACAGTGCTTGACCAGTGATTAAACCCTTGACCCTGAGAAGCTTATGTTCTGCAGGGAGATTAATTTACAGTTTGGATAATCTCTTTGTGGAGTGTCCCTGTGTACAGCTGAAATGTAATTGGATCAAAGTTTTGTTTTCACTTCCATGCACTTCACCCAACAAGCTTCCATCATTCATGTTCTTGTAGCAAAACTAGATTTGTTGGTGAAGTGTTATTTCCCATATTAAAAGTATATTAAGAAGTCTTGATAGTAATGTTTAATAGAGGAGTAAAAGGCTTGGATACAAAAGGTGGCTTATGATCACCATAATTGGATTATTAAGGTTTCATTTTTCATAGGAATGTCTTTAAACTGTCATTTTCACATTCATGTGATGAAATCATGCTCCAAATATAGACACAAAATGCTGAAAGTTCAGTTGTCTTTTGCCTGCAGCTCTGGACTGAAATTGAGCTCCCTTTGTAAGCAGTAATTATTTGCAAAATCTGCACTTTACTTCACGTTCATTGATCTCATCCCTTTTTAAGGAATGTGACCAAGAATAACACTTTTGCCAGAGCCCACAGCCCCCTCCTCATATTTATCCAACATAGTTAAAGGAACTTTAATCTCAGTTTCTTTAATTGTGACGAGAACAGTGTATGTTGCCCTTAAGCCATGAGCAAATTTAGGTGACTGTCGGCCACCTCTTTGCGTGTTCTGTCGTGTTTTTGGGCTCTTCATACTTTATCACATCCCCAATGATCCCTCACATCCCTTGTCACCAGGGCATGCTACCAAGCTTTTCCCTTGAAACAGAATAATCACATCTCGGTAAGATTGATGGGAAGACTGGGAGGAGATGGAGATTATTTTGAAGAGAGACAGTGTTAACACTACTGAATGATAAGCTCTGTATGTAGACTAGATATATCCAGGCACATTAAAATAATTTTTTAGCTCACCAGGTCCTTCACCACTGTAACCATAAGAAAACAATTGGAGCAAACGGTTCTGTTAGTTTCTCACCCAGTAGCTGTTTGCGTAGAGTGTCGGCTTTGTCCATTCGGCACCTGTGGCAAAAATAAACGCAGAGAGATTTTTCGCGGAGAGGTGCTGAAGAGCATTACTGGGGGTACTGCTTGTTGTGAGTGAAGGGATCTAAAAATGTGTGACTGGATAGATCAGCTGTGGAACAGGAAATGGAGTGCAAACCTCAATTTTCTATGCAGAACATGGAAATACACCAATGTTATAAAATGCTTTAAAGTATTAGATTTATTTCTAAACCCCATGCCAAAATATCTTACTGTGTTGATAAATAATAGAAGCGTATGTTTTGGAAGAGTTTTCCCCCTTCTCAAATACATTGCTTCAAATAAAAGCTTTGTTTAATCTTGATAAGTCATCACACAATTTCAATGACTAGAAATTCCAATTTGTATTCACATGAAACAGAGACCATGTATTGTAAATATGGAATATATGCAATCTTATTTATACAGTCCTTGTGGTTTGGTTCATTTTGTTTCGGATGTAGAAGTTCCTTGGTTAACCGCCATATTGCCCCTGCGAGTAAATACACTGTGGAATCTTAGTGATCTCCAAACACTAGTAACGGACAACACATTTTATATGTAATTTTACTAGCGTTAAATTTGGATTGTGGCCTTATACACTTCTTCCCTGTTAAGATAGTTGCTTATGGTATATTTTTTTATGCTGTGGCTATCAAACCTACTCCAGAGACTTTTCCTTCCTGACCTCCATCCACACCCGTTCCCTTTATTTCTGAAAGGATTTTGCACCTGAAACATCCAAAGATTACTGCTTCTGTAATGGCCATTGTATTTGTATACAATGTATATTAAGCTCCGTGTCTCACATTCATAAACTGTATTGCCCCTCTAGCTATTGAGCTTTGTGTTTGAGACATTTCTTAGCTGGCATAAAATGTATTGCATCCAGGAGTGAATGCATTCATTTCACCATATACTTGATGGTTTAATATCTTGGCGGTGCAACTTTTATACAAACTCACTAAACTGGAAATGCAAAAAACTTTTTATACATTCTAGTTTGTGATTGTATGTTTTGTTTTGAAGCAAGCCATACATTTTTAACCATGAGTGTTTGTTTTAGCCGTAGGTTGAACCTTTTTGTTTCTCTCCTTTTTTATTGTACAGCCTTTTGTTGGTATACACAGCAGATGTGCAGAGTGGTGAATAGTTTCCACCACCCACACATTTAGCCGGTCTGCTTCATAGTAGGTTATACACATGACCTAAGTAAGGCTGCATATATGCTGGTGTGTGGAAACACTTTAACTGCATAAGCCTAACAATTAGGGATGTGCACCGGCCACTTTTGGTGTTTTGTGTTTTGGATTCGGATTTGCTTGAGGTTTTGGTTCGGATTTATTTTGAAAAAAGCATAAAAAGTGCTAAAAACAAGTTTTGTGTTTTTTTTCACTCCTACGCTATTAACCTCAATAACAATCATTTCCAGTCTATTCTGAACACCTCACAATATTGTTTTTAGGCCAAAAGGTTGCACCGAGGTAGCTTGAGCACATAATGCCAAAAAAAGAGGTACAAGATGGAATTGTTCTGGGTCCTCCCTCCCACCCCTCGCGAGATTCGACGCGAGACTTGGACGACAGAGCCTCGTTTTCATTTTTTTGCCCGCCGGAAATATCCGAACAGTGCTCGGATCCCGTTCAGATCCGCACTGTTCGGGTGGGCTCGGATTAGCGAAATCCGAGCCCGCTCATCTCTACTAACAAGTTACGCACATGTGAATATTATTGTACCACATGAGACAATACATAATTGAATATAACGTGCATTACAATATTTTTAACTTTTGGTCCAGTCCAGTGCGCCTGGCGCGTGTTTTGTCCATTTCAACATTGACATGCATCTCAATGGGGTCACCTTGTAAACACAAGAAGATGTGGTTAAGAAGCATTTACTTTCAGTGGTGCATATTTAAAAAAAAATAAACATGTTGAACGTACTTGTGAAACCATACAGTTTTTGTGCCGTTTTGCAATTGCTTTTTAACACGTGTAAATGTATTGCAAACTCCAGTGTGTATCTAGCCATAGAAGGGTTGTCTGAATATACTACCCCTAATTTTTACCTTTTTATTTATGTAGTTATTTTCTAATACCGGTGTACCATGACCAAATGGTAACGTCTGAGGTGCCCAGGTTTTTCCTGTTTTAAATTCTACTGCTGACTTGATTTTGCTTTCAAACTCCCTGCTTCACCGAGGTTTCCTTAGTGTGTAGAGAAGAATTTTGGCTTTTAAGACCTGTTTGTTATGTGACCAGGGCTTCTAAGTAAAACGACAAAACCATTTTCATCTTTGGTCGGTATAATGTTTCAAATGCAAATAGTGAAAGCGGAATAGTTAGTGGCCTTGGTAACCAACCCTCTGCTGAGCCAGGCCCACTCCACACGTTAACTATGGCTCAGAACAAAGCCGGTTTCATAGAGCTGTACCTTATTAAATTCCCTTTGCTTAGAGGCAGCATGGTGCTGGCGTGCTGAATGAACATATCTGGTGTGAACAGGTAATTTATCGTTATGTGCCGATTATTTTTTTCCAACAGAAGTGTAGTTGATGCTTGGAACTAATGAAGTCTGTCTTGAGAATAATTATAAGTGAAATGAGCAGAATAGGTGAATATTGCCAATATCTGATTTGTATGCAACTGAAACAGCCTTATAACTTGATCACACTGTCTGTAAAATCATTTTGCCAGCTTTGCATTTGCCATGTGGTGACCACATAGACTCTGTGACATCACAACTGCCTGTTCACAATATGTGCAAAAGTTCCACCTGCTGATAAATGCAGCACTGCAAGATACCATGTTCACACCCAACATTAGCAACGGTAAATGTGAGATTGTGCTGACATAACTGGGTTATTCATGGTATCGTGACACTGGGCATATGGAGGTAGAGTATTAAAACTCATTTGGTTACATTGGTCTGAGAAAACAACTGTCTTCGCGATAGATTATATTTTACATTTAATGAGTGTATAATTTTGAAAAGTTGTTGACATGATATGCTAGAATTTTAGTCTGTTCTTTAACAAATGTAAACTATTGTATAATTGTACCTGTGACCTCCAGTCTCAGCAGCTGGGTTCTGGTTCTTAATGAAGTGACTTCTAATTTGCCTCCTGCATCTGTTTGTGCTATTTTGTCATGTAAAAGAGTTAACTTGTGATCTATATGATGCCATGTATTTATTAAACAAAAATTAGATTTAGTGGCCCACAGTAGTCCAGAGTGTGGGTACAACCTATTCCACACTAGTAAATCATCTCCTATGCACAAAAGCCAACGTTCATGTACCTGAATATATGTGCACCATACATGTTTAAAGCCTACCTGCTATATGTTTGTAATAGAATGCCTTGGCCATGACCCAGCCTGAACCTGAAATGAAAGAGAAGAGGTATACACAGTCTCCTCCTATGTCTGATATAGCACACTTTATATAGATTTTGAATGTTTATAAAGTAGGAATTGCTGCCTAAGAGATGCCTTGATAGGGAGGTAAATTAACATATACTACCACACTTGCCAGATGAGTGCGACCAAATCCAATTTGCATTAAATACAGTGGTGAACCACAGGCTGATTGCCATGCGGAACACTCACCATTTACATGGGTGTTCATGCCAAGCAAAGTATATAAAAATTTGTGCTTCTGATTACCACTTTCATGTCTTTTTACTTGTAGTCAAAGGTGCCATGTATGTCCTTAGCATTTGAATTTCTGTGTGTTAAGAAAAACAAGGCTTGTGGGTTTAAATTTTGTTGGAGTGGCTTTATTTATTAAAAAAATGTCCTTGCCCCAGTGAAACTTGCATCTGTATTCCCTGCCACATGGATGGACACATCAGGGTTCATTTTTTTCAGAACCCAATATCCTATCAGTATGTCTTCTGGAGTGTGCGACGAATCAGGAGCTCCTGGAGGAAACAGATACAGATACGGGAAGAACATATTTGTCACACACTCTCCATTACATACTGATCGTGGGGTACTAAAAAACTTATCTTATAAGAACAAATAAATATGAACTTGTTTGGTCTATTAAAGTATATTGTAAAGTAAATCCATTTAACCTGAAGCAGTAATGTCACAAGCTAAATTAAATGTCTGTCGTCTTTTCCCAGAGACCAAGATGAATAATCTCTCATTTAGTGAGTTGTGCTGCCTCTTCTGCTGCCCGCCATGTCCGGGGAAAATTGCCTCAAAGCTTGCTTTTTTACCTCCTGATCCAACTTATACTCTTATATGTGATGAGAGCGGGAGCCGCTGGACTCTTCATCTGTCAGAACGAGCGGACTGGCAATATTCCTCCCGAGAAAAAGATGCAATAGAGTGCTTCATGACTAGAACCAGCCGGGGAAACCGCATTGCCTGCATGTTTGTACGCTGCTCTCCCAATGCCAAGTACACACTACTGTTTTCTCATGGAAATGCTGTAGATCTTGGTCAGATGAGCAGCTTTTACATAGGACTGGGCTCTCGGATTAATTGTAACATATTCTCTTACGACTATTCTGGATATGGGTCCAGCTCTGGGAAGCCATCGGAGAAGAATTTATATGCCGACATTGATGCTGCTTGGATTGCTCTTAGAACAAGGTAAGTGACTAAGCCGGCTACACGCTATGTTTACACTAGTACTAACTTGCCATTGGCCCCTTATTGCTCCAAATGCAGTCTTAAAATTACAGTGGTTCCGAATAATAATTCAATCATATCTTTATTAAGAACATGATGGTCAAAGGTCTGTAATTATCCAACCACACCAAGTGAGATCAGGAGGTTCGGTGCTTGGACACGGCGTTCAGCCCTCGTGTGGTCAGCTTTACTCATCGCCTAGAGTAATTGCACACCTATTCATCTAACTAAAATCTGTCCAATGCTTCATTTGATATTTTTGACCGAACAATAAATGTTAAGTTCCATAACTGAATAGCTTCAATATATTAAAATATCCCAATGAATTTATATACAATTTTACCAACGTCCAGTTTTTACTGTACTTCATAAATGTACAATTTTATACCCAAGACTGCTGTGGCATTCTCTAGGCTGGTGCCACGCAGGTGACTTGAAATGCATAATATAAGCCTGCATGACACCAGCCTTCTTCTACATGAGTACTATGAAGATTGTGTTTTTTTGTTTTTTTTTTTAAATGGACAGGCGTTTTAGGAATATATCTGAAGTGTCGAATCAATTTATACACTCAAACAATAAACTGGACTTGTCCTAAGTTTAAAAAGCCAATTACATCTTCAGGAAATGTCAGTTTATTTGTGTAATTTAGTCACGTGAAGCACATGATTTCAAAGTGCCGTTGTTGATTTGCCTCAACCAAGTAAGTTCCATTAAAGTATTTTGTGTGGGATTGTACTCAACTAATATCCTTTTTATAACTTTCTTGCTGAGTAAAGCAATGGCATTTTCCTCCCTGAGAGAGTCTTTATTGAAACGTTATTTCTTGATAAAACCAAGCAAATATTCTTACATTTCCTGTGATAATTTGGTCACTAGGGCCGCTGTTTCGTTTTCTGTCAGTGACGTTTCATTTTGCCTCTGGTAAGGGAGCAGTGTAGTAGCAATCACTCATAAAAATAATTGCAAGTGTACAAAGTTCACTGGAAAATGTTGCAAAATCTTACTTATAAATAAGATATCTCTTTGTGTATTTAAAAGAAGAAAATATTTTTGCATATTTAATTTCATTGTTACTCATCATTGTGTATTAGTTGGTTTGTAATGTGACTACTGCTCTCTGCTTGTGCAAGGATTGGCTCTACTTCCTGAGCTTGCTAAATGTTTTAGGTAATGCGTGTCATAATTAGATCATTCCAGACTCAAGTAATAGGAAGGTTGGGCATTTCCTCTGTAAGGACAATCCACCTGGATGAGTTGTCACTGAATGTGTAATGATTAGCAATCATTCTACAATCTTTAGCTTTAGGAATATCTTCTAGATTACCAAGCTTTTCATTGCCATCTATACTGCAGGCTTATTTATAATGTTATGCCTGTGTCATGGGAGAGTGAATGTATTTTGCAACTATCAGCAACTGTGAAACTGATGGTGTATAAGTGAGTATGTTTTAATCTGTCATAGCATGGCATTTTTTACTATGATCTTGATTTCCTTTCCCCCCCCCCTCTTGCCTGATTCACCTGAACAGTGCCTTCTTGCCTCCTGCCTGCTTGTTGGTCCTATATCTGTCTTATATATATATATATAGAGAGAGATATAGAGAGAGATATAGAGAGAGATATAGAGAGAGATATAGAGAGAGATATAGAGAGAGAGATATAGAGAGAGAGATATAGAGAGAGATATAGAGAGAGATATAGAGAGAGAGATATAGAGAGAGAGATATAGAGAGAGAGATATAGAGAGAGAGATATAGAGAGAGATATAGAGAGAGATATAGAGAGAGATATAGAGAGAGATATAGAGAGAGATATAGAGAGAGATATAGAGAGAGATATAGAGAGATATTTATATTGGCCCTTCTGCTCCACGGGAGGTTTCTGTCCTGCCTGAGCTCGCCTTAGGACACTTCCGTTACGGTTTGACAGGTGTACCGCCCCAGTCAAACTCCCAACCTGCCACTGTCCTCGGAGTGGGGACTCAAAATATATAAATATATTTTGGTGTGTGTGTATATCATTATAGATAGTAATACAAAATTGCGCAGCATACCTCCACTCTGAAAATAATTTGAAAACCTACCTCAACCAGCCCCAACGATAGACAGGTTAGGAAGAGCCCCAGTGCTTTTCAGCATTAAGCCTATAATTTCTGGTAGGAAGGTAGGCACTGATTTGGGGTCCTGCTTTCCTATCATGACAACAGCTCTGCGCTGACCACTCTAAGGTTGTTTTCAACTATGTCAAGGGGCTTGAAGACTTGTGGTCTCCTTGCTTTTTAGTAAAAGTCAGGCTCTACTGTCTAAGGCTGGGACTGACTTAAGGATTTTTTTTTTTTTTTTTTACAAAAATGCCACTAAAACTAGATTCCTCATTCACATACAGTTTTTGCATGCATTTTGACTTAACTTGCAGTTTGGGTTTATTCAAATTGCCGCACTGCATGAGATGGCATATAATACACTGTTGCATACATACTGCAGTTTGAAACATCTGATGTAATGTTGAAACACAAAGTAACACTGTAAATCCTGGTTTTGATCAAATGGCTGTAGTTGACCTTTTTTATTCCCTCTTCGATTGTATGCCATATACTGGGTTCACACTGCTAGGTAAACATTTTTGGGTGCTTTTGGTTCCCCGCAGTAGCTTTAAATGTGAAAGCAGTTATCTGTTTCTCTTTAATTCCCATTTTTGGTACAATACGGTAAAAGTTAGTTGTAGTCATTTCTTGTAAACTTGTGGTGCAGTTTATCACATTCTTGTTCCCTGTCAAGCAGATGGGGGAGTTTCACACTGTAAAATATTGCAGAAAACACTGGTGATGTCATTATGCAGCACTCTTACAATATTTCATTGTGTAATCCCCCACCTCCCTTGGAGGCTACAATAAAGCCTGCGGCTGGTAAGACAGTAGAAAGGGACTGAAGCTGAGGAACAGGGATGCAGGCTCCAGATCAAACACTGCATCGGGAAAGCATAGATATTCCATGGCCTGTATTATTGGATTGCTTAATCAATAACTCAACTTTATGGGTGTCGTAAAGAGGTGTATTGATTGTCATGCAGTGGAATGTTAGCCACTGCAATGAGAATTCATACATTATAAGTGTTGCATTTCAACATATTAAAATAACTGCTCACAGCTTTGTAATTATTAATGACTTTAATTGAATACATTGCTTTCATTCAATTGCTTTAAAAGTAACCATCACACTTATGTATCATTAGCAATGATCTTCCTAAAAATATGGAGTGAAGTAAAATGTCGGGTATACTGAGGTCTAACAAAACTAGGTCATGGTTAAAAGACAACACAAAAACAGTGGTGTTCCAGTAATCGCATGCTATATGGGTCAGAAAGTCCACTTATGCCAGGTGTTCTCACTGGAATACAATGAGCTTGCCCTTCCTCTGTGTTCTTGTAAAGTTGTGAAAACAAATAGTGTATAAATAGTGACTCAGTGTTATGAAGTAATATAAACTGTTTCATAACTTCTAGAAGTTCTGCCAGCATAGTATCATGTGTAGATGACAATAGAAGTGCATTTTAGTAAAATATAGAAAAAAAAAAACTTGTACTTCTCTAGTATATTTAAATCTATAAAACAGTCGTGGAATGCATCTACTATAATGCCACGAACGCTGATCGTGTTCTGAAACTTTTACAAATACATCTTATATTTTGTTTCAGTACAGTGTATTTTACCCAATATGTACAAGGTGTACCTCTTCACATCTGTCTTATTCGTGCGAACATATCTGTTATATTGCTGTACAATAGAACCTAGATTACAAGCCCTCATACATTCCTATCTGATGATGGCATTTGCAGTTGTTCTTTCAAAAAGAAAGGTGAAGACTCTTGAAAGTGGTTAAGACATAGGTTACTTTGTATTAACAGTCCCTATTTTGGTATACTCTTGTGCTGTAAGAAAGTGGCACTCAGACTTTCAAGTCTGGATTCAAAATTGTAGTTAAACATTTTGGGTCCCACAACTTTCATTTAATATAAATAAATTAAAATCTGCACTCCTTCTTTGCTTCAGTGCTGAAGAACCTCCTCTTGTAATATCCACACTGGAGATCCTCCCACAAAAGGGTGGGTCTAGTTCGGTGTTATCAAAGCAACTACCCTGTGAATTTTCAAATGAATACAGATGAAGGGCTTTGTCACCCTCATCTTAGGTCCACGTGAATGGCAGGTATGATCTCCTGCTGCTCATTTAGAAGCCTTTGCGCGCACACAGCAACGATATGGAGCACAGGTAAGTAAAGCAAAAGCTTTTATATCAATCCGCCATCATTTGAGGTGGGTAGAATTATTCCCTATTTGAAGCACTAAACTTAAATAAGACTACATTCTTATAGTAGTAACAAACACTCCCACTGTTGTATGTGACATAAACAGGGACAGACAGGCTTATTAATAAATGTAGCAGTAAGCAGAGCAAATATGCAAGAGATCAAATCTTAAAACTATATAAAAAAATAACCTTAAAGCTACAATAGCATGAAAAACTTTGTTTTATTGTTCCTTGCTCAAGCTGCTATTAATGATTTATAGCTTGCAAAATGTCATGATTACCATGACAAATGATATGATGGAGCAGAGAAGGTTTGTGATGCCCCCTGTTCTCAGCATGCTTGTTCACAGCAAACTCCCTTTCCCTCATTCCTCTGCCATCATGTACATGGAGGGAGGGCTCTGGCATCAGATCACGTTACCCGCTCCTTGGAAACGAGCTTGAGCATTGAAATGCAAAAAAACAGGATTGCCACTTTGACTCTACCAACCACACCTCCTCAATCCGATAGGAGCAGTTTGTGGTTCTCTGTGAAGGAGGAAAAAATAGTGTTAAAATTTCCTTTAACCCCTTCATTGCTAAGGTATTGCTTTACCCTTGTGTTGGCACTTTTAGGATCATTACACTCCAACTTCAGTATCAGTCACTTGTTTACCCAGTACCCAGGCAAATCACAGCTTGGGTTTGTATTTTTTTTTTTTCTAGGAGACTTTGCACTTGTGGAACATACCACCCAAACTTGAATGCACAGCACTTTCTGGAAAGTGGTGCAGCACCGGAAATTAACACGGGTTTTCATTTGTTTACTAAAAGTAGGGACATTCATTTCTTTCTGAATAGCTGCAGGTCTTGTGTCAAGAATAGTACACCAATAGTCTGCATTAACTTCCTGGTATTATGTACCCATTATTATTATTTACATAAACGTGTTTCTTTGTGTAGTGGTCGTGAGCCATCAGCAGACAATAAGTAAACTGAGGCTTCCTTATTTGAAAGAGGATTCTTCAAATGTGGGTGCCCCTGTGTACTTTATAAATGGAGATGTAAAGGTTGTTTCGAGAAGAGCCAGCCTCCCTTGTATTTAAATAACTATTGTAGGGGAGATCTAGATCCTCCCTCCTTTTAAAAATAAAAAAGAACCCTGCTCTTTAAAATATAGGTGTTTCATTTATTCTGGAACTGGGGGGTGACATCTGAATCCTTTCAGAGCTCTCGTTCTCCTACTTTTTTAATGTTCGTTTTTGATTAACAAGCAATAACTGTCAGTAGGCAATATTTCAAATGGGAGCACTCTTATTTTATAAAAGCGATATTTTTTTTTTATCCCCCCCCCCCCCTGCTTATCAAGTGTGCACCATTTTTAGTACCATGGGGGCCGTTGCTTTATCATTGTGATGACGAGGACATGTAGAGGTCATTTACCACTCGCCTGTAACTGTCAAGGAGATAAATAACTGAAAAATAGATGTCACACAGGTTGTGCTCTTCTGCTCTAAGTACTTACCATGCATCCTATATACCCTGAGAGTTTTGTTAATCTTCAATCTTGCAAAATACAACCAAATAATAAATTGCAGTTAAAGATCCCCTCTGAATATGGAAACAATGTGCAGATCCTGGGCTTTGGCACAGATCAGTGAGTTCATGAGAAGGGTCTACAAGTCATGGTGCTGGGAAGAAAATCTAATTTTAAAAGGAAATCTTGTCTGCCAGTGTAAAGTCCACTGATGCCTTTGCGGTATGGCTTTTCTCTATAAACCATAACGCATAACTGCCTTACAGCTATTAAATACATTTTTTGTTAACGTAAATAGTTACTTGAATGCAAAACCTGTTGGGCTAAAAAATACATGGATCCATACTGTGTGATGACCCTTTTTTAGGTGGTCTTGATCCAAGACCATATGACAAACAAACTTGTTACAAATCAAAAAGCATATGTTGAAGATTTATAGAATCAAAACGAAAACCATATAACACTGAATGCTATGGAAGGAAAAAGGGGTATGGGAAAGGTTCATACCCAGGGAGAACAATTGTAAGTTGTTGCATAACAGGAAGTATTGCTCAAAAACAGGCACCCAAACCTTTAAGGGTTTTAGGGGCATATTCAATTCCGATCCCGATCACAGCGGAAAATGCGCACTACTGCCGGTAATACGGTACCACAATAACGCGTATGCGAACGAAAATCCACGTTATTGCGGTACCGCGGATTAGGTTCGCGGCCTGTTCTGGCGCGATTCCGCAGATCGGAATTGAATATGCCCCTTAGTGTACTGAATGATGACACAGGTCACAAACTCCTTTCGGTATTAATACCATACTCTATTAGTAAATGTTTATTGGTGGAGCTAATGGAGACTTCCACGCAATAAAATGAGCAGCAGATTTATTGAATAGAAGTTTCAGCGTAGGAGTAATGTTTACTTTTATATTTATGAATTCTGTTTTAATGAGGTTTTTCCATATATTGGTTAAAAATGAAAACCCAAAATCTCGTTCCTCAGTGATTCTTTGAAGGATCTTGTACGAGTGGCAAATCAGCTCAGGAACTTCGCCACACTGCTTCCCACACCTATGTCAGTGATAGGCCACATCTGCAGCCTTCATAAGGGCTGCACAGTGGACTCTCTCCTCTGGTTATGCCGCATGTCTTCCCTGCACTGTGAGGCGGGAGTCTGCTGTACCCATTCTTAGAAGGGCGAAAGCGACCTGTTGCCCACTGCTACAATAAGCACTGTTGCTCTGGCATGGGTAGCAGCATGATGAGGTTCATGAGCTGGCCGGGAGAGCAAAACCATACCTCCTATATCTGCAAGCGTTCAGCGACTCTCCCCTGATATTTGTAGTTTTAAGGTGAAAATTATGTTGGTTTCTGTTTGAACAAGACTTGTTTCAAATAAATTATATGAACAAAATATTTCAAGCACTTTTTTTTATGATATATAAATGTCAACATGTCAACACTTATTTTATTTTTTATATTTGAATGAAAAAAAAATAATCAACTCTGAACACCTGAAACCCTGTTATTCAAAAACACTGGTAATTGGTATAGGTTTCCCTCTTCATAATTTTTCAGTTAGTGAATTTGTCAGTCACGTAAAGACATATTTGTATCTTTAAAGCTTCAAATAAAGAATTACCTGATTGTGTTACAGAAATGACCTATTCATCTATTGGGCACATTCGTTGTTGTATACAGCTAGTAAATCACAACTTAACCCGACTCTTTCAGAACTGAATGTATAGATATGGAAAATGAAATCCTGACCTAAGGAAAATATGGCTTTAAGTTCAATGTTAGCATATTAGTAGATAAACCAATAACTCACACTAAGAAAATTCTAATACAATAAAAAATATCCTTGAAATGCTTTGATCTGCCAATGTGCATTTCATCAATGCCCTTGGTTTGTTTGGGATTTTATTTTGTATTTTGTTTCTTTATTTTTTTTGGGCAGAAAGACAAATTGTGTCAAAATTTACTGGAGTTCGGACACTTGTATGTTGGCACCAACACATTTAGTCTAGGTGTGCCAAATATTAACCAGTTTGTGCTTAATGTGTCCTCTAACTCGCTGTTCTTGCTGTATTGGTTGACAGCCTCTCATAATAGTTGCAGATATCGCTGCTTTCTATGGGTGCACTATGGCCCTACCTCCTGGAAGGGTCAAGAAGTCCCCTATATTGACTGCTTTTGGCTACTGGGTGTAAGTTTATAGAAAATCTACAGTATACACACGTCAAAGGTCCACCCTAATGGGCCCTTCAAGCAGCAATCCCATGAAAAAATAAGGTGTGTAGAGTTGTTGGTGGTGCTTTTACCTAAATCATTGTGGTACAGTAAAAGAAAAATTTTGATATTTTCAATTTTTCCTTGCTTTATTTCTTCAGACTGCTATTAATGATTTATAATTCTGCAACGTGTCTACAGAGTAATAGGACAACCATGGCGACCACAGTCATATGGTGCATGATGTAGTGAGCAGGGAAGCTATGGAACAGTCTCTTTAACTCTGTCTGTCTTGTATACTATAAGTTCTCACACACTTCCCACCCACTGCATTCATGTACGTGTGTGTGTGTGAGACTTGCAACGATACTGGTTGTAGCTCTAGTGAGATTTTGAAAAGGAAAATTATTTGCAGGAGGACCGCTAATGAAAAATCGGATGCAATGGTTAAAAGCTACTCTACTTTTTGAAACCATCAGAAAAGCATTTTTAAGGACTGTTATCTTGGTATTGTTTTGGGTCTTTTGCATGTAAACCGCACATTAAAGTTGGCTAAAAATATGCATTTTTAGATTCCATTCCTCCACCCCCCACCCCTCACTTCTGCATTTTTTCCCTTGTGGAAGCCCTCCATAAAGAGCAATAAATACATTTTTAAAAAAAACAACAAACTAAATGGACATATAAACTCGCACAAACGATACAAAGCTGGCATCTGGAAGGAGGTGAAGACTCTGTTGTATTTCTCCAATTGGTAAACATTTTAAAAAGAAAATACAGGCTTTAATTAGGATTTATATCTACATTTGTCTCTTTTACACATTCATTGTAAGTCAATAGGTAAGGGCATGTGTCAGTGTTTTTAGTAGAGATGAGCGGGCTCGGATATCTGAAATCCGAGCCCACCCAAACGTTGCTGATCCGAGACAGATCCGGGTATTCCCGCCAAATGCAAAACTGAAACCGAGGCTGAGTCATAATCCCGCGATACTCTGATCCTATAAATTCCCCGCTAGCCGCCGCCATCTTCACTCGGGCATTGATCAGGGTAGAGGGAGGTTGTGTTAGGTGGTCCTCTGTCCTGCTATATCTCGTGCTGTGCTGGGGAAATAACAATGCCCATAGAAGGACACAGCGCAGCACAGCACGAACATTTTTAAAAAGTTATAAAAAGAAATTAAAAAAAAATATCCAAAAACAATCCTGCAGTAGAAGTCCATTGGTACTGCAATATTACAAAGTTCACTGATTCTGCAGAATAGACTGGGAATTAGTGGAAATGATTGTTATTGAATGTTATTGAGGTTAATAATAGTGTAGGAGTGAAAATAAACCAAAAAACTTGATTTTAGCACTTTTTATGTTTTTCAAAATAAATCCAAAACCTTAAATCCGAACCAAAACCTTTCGTCAGGTGTTTTGCGAAACAAAACCTCAAGCAAATCCGAATCCAAAACACGAGACACCAAAATTGGCTCGTGCACATCCCTAGTTTTTAGTATATTGTGGTATATCTCTGTGCATTAGGTTTTCCTAGCAATATGTCTTTAAGGCTTGGTATTCAGTATAACCATTGTATTTGCATTGTATGCCAACAAATGACTTCAATTATTTGAGTAAACCATGAAAACTTTAAGAACACTTTTTTTTTTTTTTTTTAAGGTATGGTATACGTCCGGAGCATGTCATTATATATGGCCAGAGTATAGGAACAGTCCCATCTGTGGATCTTGCTGCTCGGTATGAAAGTGCTGCTGTGATTCTTCATTCTCCCCTGACCTCTGGCATGAGGGTAGCCTTTCCAGACACAAAGAAAACATATTGTTTTGATGCATTCCCTAAGTGAGTATTGCTCTGTTTTCATAATGTATGTTAAAGTTGTAGATTAATTCCATCCTGGCTTTGAAATCTTGATGATAAATGGACAAGAATCTTTTCAGATGTTAAAAACTCTACTACAGCTGCCAAAAACTAGTGCTGGACTGTCCAACATATATTTATGCTTGACTCCATTATTTCTAAGAGGAAAATCCCCATATGCAGTCCACTCAATGCCAAATTTGGACAAACCTACTTTAGTTGAGTGTATAGTCTCTTTTTATGGTTAATGGAAACTTGCATGGTGACAAATAAATAATTTGGAGAAAAATCCCACAATATTTTGTTAAAAGGAACGTCCGCCTTAAGTTTTGCTCAAGTGCAGCAGTCTTTGGCAATGTTATTGACCTTATGGTCTTTAAATATTTACTTTTTTTTAAATGGTATCATAATGTGCATTCGATCTTGTAAATTGTGTATTTATGTGCCTTGAGAAGTACCTTTTATGCAGCCTTCTAATTTTATATTGGTAAAGTGCTTTCTATTCTTTCTTACAGCATTGACAAGATTTCCAAAATAACTTCCCCAGTCCTGATCATTCACGGCACAGAAGATGAAGTTATTGACTTTTCACATGGCCTGGCGCTGTTTGAGCGTTGCCAGAGGCCGGTAGAACCGCTCTGGGTGGAAGGAGCAGGACACAATGATGTGGAACTTTATGGACAATACCTTGAGCGGTTAAAACAATTTGTCACACAAGAGCTTGTAAATTTGTAAAATACTACTTTGTAAAAAAAAAACACATCTCTTCCTGACCATGTTAGATTTTTTTTTTTTTATTCCCCCTCCTGGACTGTGAGCCATAATAAAAGGGGTTTTTCTTTTTGTTTTGGGGTTTTTTACCCGATGGTCTGTCTGCAAATCATGTGTTCAATGTGTGTAACAATGTGCAGGTAATGATTTATTAAAACAGAGGATAAATGAGGATTTTTTTCAGCAATTTTGTCACACCCCTGATTTTTGTAACCTAGTGGGGGTTTCTCCCTTGCTACCTCTGCAGTTTCTATTGATGTGAATGATTACACAGCGCTCAATAGAGCAGATATAATGTGATTGATGCTGTATAAATAAACAATTGTTAAAGCCAGTGAGGCCACTGCTGTGTTCTAGTGCAGACCATCCTATCGGTTACTGGCATTTCTTCAAAACCAGTCTCAATAGTCTTGCATGTTGTCCAGAGAGCTGTAGATTTGCCAATAGTGGTAGTGGTCCCACTGGCAGTAGCTGATATTGCTAACATGGAGAGACTCCCACAGTTATACCAAGCACTTGTGACTTGGCAGATGAGGGAAATCACCCATTAATGCCACTAATGAAGTTTGTTTATACCAGTATTAGAATGTGGAATTACACTTGATGTGCAGTCATGCAGCTGTAGTTTTGTGTATTTAATCATTTGTTTGTTTTTTTTCTTTGGTCTGCCTTCTGTTTCACTAAGAGCTCTTGGAATTACTGCATCAGCACGGTACATCCATACCTACTGTCTCTAGAATGAGCAGTGTTTATATGACGGCATACTGATCCTTGAAATCATTTCCATCATGTTCAGAAGGGGTAGTCTTTTCTTACAAAAACACCGGGTGCCCCAATACTTAAACACTTATATCGATCTCCAATGTGCGCAGGCTTTATGGGAAAAAATACTTTAATCAAAGATGTTGTGGATGCTTGATTTAAATCTTGTCAAATAATAAACATCAAGTGAGAAGAATATAGTTGCCAAATACGTTCAAAGCTCCCATTGCCTGTTCCAAGACACTATGGCCTGGGAAGCACTGCAAGACCCACTTGGCACTTACACATCTAACAATCTTAACTAGATACTGTGATTTCATACACTGAACTATGAACTGTGTAGCCCACATGGCACGGCTTTCCAACATATAAGGAGCTCAGTACCACTAGTACAATACTGAAGTTATTTGAGCGGATGTTTGTTTTATATTGAGCATCCTTATACAATTTCCTGATTGCTTTTTTATATATATATATATATATATATATACGAATAACAATGTCATCCTAACCATGTTTTTATTGCTTTTGGCAAAACTGCTGGTTAAGAATGTTTTGTTGTGGATTTGATTTTTTTTTTTTTTTTTTTTTTTTTCCCCCCATTTTATATAAATGCCTCAACACCACTGACATGAACATCTTGTATTAAGAACCAATTTCACCACTTAATTTCTGTGAGTGCTAGGATCCACTCTGCTGGCACTGTGCTCGAGTAATATTAAAGGGAATATTCAATCTGTGCCACTTCTGTTGCTGAGCGACAGCATGCTGAACCACCTACACTGGCAGACCAAACTCAATTGGCCATGATCTCTCATTAAAGCAGTGGGGGTTTTCAAGCAGCCTCTTTGGAGTTTGTAGAATGCAGCCCAGTGTGCCCAAATTGGGCCTTTCTCTTTGTTTTTGTGTATATAGTTTAAAAATGTTGATTTTCCTAAAGTTTACTAAGTCTGTTTCAGAGCTGCTTGCGCTGAAACCAAACCTGACATTAAGCTGCTGTTTTATAGCAAATGCTGGGATTGGGGA
Organism: Mixophyes fleayi; assembly: GCF_038048845.1. Classification (NCBI taxonomy): domain Eukaryota; kingdom Metazoa; phylum Chordata; class Amphibia; order Anura; family Limnodynastidae; genus Mixophyes; species Mixophyes fleayi. The sequence goes on along the minus strand of NC_134402.1, from coordinate 284,462,962 downwards.
AATACACTTCATGATATGTTCTGATACCACTGACAACGGGCCAGTCCGTACAATTGCTGTCACAGAGCCCTTTACGTTCACTATGTGTAGAGCGCTCTCACAATGCAAGACAGCATTTTGTAGACCTCAATGGCTTTTAAAAATGTTGAACCTAACCTAATAGTAGTTTTTTCAGAAAAATTGCATAATTCTAATTATAGCAGGGGTTTTTTTTTTGTCAGATTTGTGTTTTTGTTTTTTCATATCAATTTACAAAGGAAAGTATATTGTTTTGAATTTTTTTTTTATATCTGCATAGTACTGTGGGGTTTTTTGTCTTTGATTTTCATTAAGTTGCCTGTCCTTCAACTTAAATTTACTTAAAGTGTCAATGATGAATGCAACTACATTTTAATGGTATGTAGTATAATTGTGAATGAATAATACACTGTGGATACATTATAAAGGCCTTATTTAGTGTAATAACTGTTGTGGCTGGACAGGATTGTATACAGTTTAATATGTATTATACAGACTTGCATTGGTTTAGATGTTGCCCAGTAAAATCTATAACTACTATATGTTGCACTTGTTTTTCTGACCATTACTGTGTCAATATTGAACTCTGGCTATTAATGCATGATTATTTTATAGATCAATAGCCAAATGTAAAATGTGCCAAACCACACAAAAACAATGACATACATTTTGGCACTTGCTAAAGGCGACAGTGTTCTGCTGTGAAGCATGGTATCAACTATTTATTTTGTTTTATTTTTTTCCCCCCCAAACATAGTAATTGTTTAGCTTTATTAGTCTTCCTTTCTATAGAACACATCTCCAAGTAAACCTGTAAAATACACCTCATTGGATTAAACCAAATAAGGCTTGAAATAGGCTCAACTATAACAAAGCTAGAACTAATTGTGCATCTATATTATCCAGAATCTGCTAGAACTTGTAAAATAAAGATACTAATTATAGAAAACTTTTCTTTTTTTTTCCCCCCTGTTTAAAATTGTTTCAGCATATGCACAGTGGATAATGGGATTTAGCAGAGGAAATACTTCTACTTTCTCCTGCTTCTAGGTAATAACAGATGTCTTGAGTCAGACGTTCAATATAATGGTCCTATTTGCAAATTTTTTTTTACACACAGGTTAACACATCTAAGACAACTGTTATGTCTTACACTTGCAGAAATGCATTTAACACCTGAAGTGCTGGTTATTTAAGCCCTACGTAATCATTCCCACCTTTTTGAGGCTTTACTAGCTCAACTGTTAACTTTTTAATATCAATACTCAGTGGGTCATCTACTGACACCCCCTATTCTTTAAACCAAAGTACATAATTTCAACTTTCATAAAATTAAGTTGTATAGAATAGATGATAGAATCTTCAGTCAGTTTACCACACATAGAAGTAAGACAACATTATACATGATAAAAGAAACAAATTACACTATATCATAGAATGAATGTTCTGAACCAACCATACTCCTATCAGTCCTCTTGAACAGAAGTAGAGAAATGTAATTGTGTGTTTAGCACAGACAAATATATCTTGAGTGTTCAGCATTGTAGACACAGCATTCCTACCGTTTATGGCATACACTACCTCTTTACTGCCCAACGAAGTGTAATGCCACTGTTTTTAGGATCACCGTTCCAATAACAGACCTTTTCACAGTGATATGTGGAAATGGCGTGCAGAAACCTTTTCTAGCACTGTATAGATTCCATATATGGGGAAAGTCTTTTTTTGTTTTTTTTCCCCTTCTCTCCCCCCCCCCCCCTCATCCTACATTTTTAGGAAGAGAATTAATGTATATAATTTCTGGAAGTAGTTAGACTGGTCAGGATGTTTGTTAGTATATTTGTAACCACAGGTAAGCTTTAGCTCTGCAAATGAAATGTTACATGCATAGTATTTTTATTAAAATATGACCTATATACAGGGTCAAAATATAAAATATAGTGCATGGATTAGTCCCATTATTTTTACCAATTCCCACTGGACAACTTATTGTTTAAGAAGCAAATTGAGTCTAAAAAAAACAAAACATTTGCAGATAATGTTTTGTTAAAATCTTTGCCTTTAGTCATAGTTACTTTTTTTTTTTTTGTATGAAAGTCAGTTACGTTATGTATTCACTGGAATTGCTGATTTTGTGAGTTTAATCACTGGTAAATTCTGTGTGTCTCCTGGTTTTTGGTTGTTTCCAACTATAACATCAATCTTTTACACAAAAACATTTTTTTTTTTTTTTTTTAAAAGTAGACCTAGTAATAATGGTACCGGTCTTAAAATAGTATTTGTAGAAGATTCAACATAAACTATATTCTTAAACAAGAGATTTCTCTTACACGTTTATTCTCTGGACAACTTACCCTATAATACACACTTATTTTCCATTTTTTCAACAACAAAGGATTATAAGAGTGAAAAAAATTGCCTTTTATTTTATAAATTATACAGTGCTATACTGTCTCAATTAACAAGAACACAAAAAAGAGGCGAAAGGGAAGGATAGAAAAGACTGACATAATTCACAAGAGAGAAAGTGTTCTTGTTACACTCATCCCCTTATTGGTGCCGAGCTGCCCCACAGTCAATTCATTCAGCAAAGTGTGGCAGTGCACTCACATGTTAAGCGATCTAGATGTATTTGCTTTTAATCTGTAAGAAATATAATACTGGCAGATATGACTCCACTTATGAAAATGCGAAATAATTCTCAATGCGTTTCCTTGCTTGATATCAATTTATTATTATTACTACTGACGGGGCAAAGAATAAATACATGTATCTACAATATTTTGTTTCCATTACAAGAAATGGATAGGATTGTAGAAGAAAGACGGTCAACGTATTTGAAGTTTTTCTGCTGCAGTCACACTGGTTACTGATATAACGGCAGCCTTTATGGACTTGCTATATAACTTTAAATATTTTCTGTTCAAGAGCACATTCAAGGAATTCACACACCTGTTCTCGGGCTGCAATCATTTATTTCTTTGTAATAAACACAAGAACAAACAAATTGTTTAGGTGTAAACTAACACGTGCAGGCCTTCACACTTAGGACTGCTCCACCTAAAGTCCTTTATACAACCCACAAATATAAACAAAGCAGGTTGAAAATGACGCCTGTGTGTTCAATGTTTCTTTACATATAAATCACCTTGTGTAAATAAAAATGATTTCAGACTCATAGGTCTGTTGCAAGAGAAATATATTGTACTGCTTTCAAACTTCTCTTTATACTTGAATCATATATTGCAGCATCGTTCATTCCTAATAGTATGTGTAATAGTTTTGATATCTGCCATAGAAGTAAACTCTTCACATGCTGCGTGGTATACCAAAGCAATATGGTCCTTAGAGATATATATATATATATATCTCTATCTCTATTATAGACAAAAAAACCTTACAGTTTAACATGTCCAATTAGGGTTCCTTATACACAATGTAAGAAAACAATTAAAACTCTTCAACTTAAACTGCAAAAAGCAATGAAATTACGACGATTAAGGCAGAAACCACACACTTCTATAAATTACCATCCATTAATCAGGACTAAGAGGTATGGCTGTGGGGACTATCATCTGTGTATTCCAGTGAACACACAAATCTGTGAATTAGCAGCTCCACCATTTTGTGAGTGACAGCAAACTCACTCCATGATAGTGCTGAATCTGCAGCTAACCACAGGATATGTTGGCATACCATGTCTGTATTGCGCAAGGAACACGTCCATTAAGGTTTCTGCCTTAATTGTCGTAATTTCATTGCTTTTTGCAGTTTAAGTTGAAGAGTTTCAATTGTTTTCTTACATTGTAGATTGTGTATAAGGAACCTTTAATTGGACATGTTAAACTGTAAGGTTTTTTGTCTATGGAATTTCATGTTTTTTTTGTGAAGTGTTTACATGCGTGTTCTGGCAGTCAGAAGTGTGGTTCAGTATGTACCACATTGTGCTTTCCACCAGCACCTGCACCACTGTAATCCCCTCCCCAGTCCTTAAACATGAATCCTTGTTGATGCTGGTCACCAGTGAAAGCAGACAGACTTTTACAGAGATTCTGACAGAAAAGCCATAAGTAAGCCAATGAGTAAAACACAGCCCACAGCAGGCAATGAGAAGTGGGTGTGTATAGATTATCTGCAGCTTCTCTCCAGTACATGTCACTTGTAAAGAGGGACATGTCCAGGCATGGGCTGGCAATTTCAGCCCGGGGGCGCACAGGCGGCCGCATCCCGTGTCATGGGATGCGGCCGACTGCGCGCTGACGTGGCCGCAGGTAAAAATCAACGATTTGAATTCGGGTGACGGCCAGGCGGCCCTAACATCAGTAATTCTGCGATGCCCCCGGCCCAGCCCGCCCCTGGACATGTCTGATGCTAATGTCCAGATACCTCACATCTACTCCCCGCTGTGATCACCACTGAGTGTGATCAGTACAAGTACCACAAAGCACTTTTGAATAAATTAACTGATGTCACTGAGGGGCGGGAGGTTTACAATGGATTCACTAACCGCTGTCTCAGGGTGAGATTAAACTCTCAATTGAGAGCAGTGCCTGGGCTAATAGTACTACAGGCTGCCCCTCCCATATCCCCAAAACACTAACCAGCCCCCTTGTGGCTAGAAAATGTGGATAATTTCTTAAGATCAGAGATGAAAATCCCTTAGCCAGAGACTCCTCCATGTTTGTGCTCTCAAGTGAAGCCAGTCTGAGTACACCCAGCACAAACCTCTAACTGACATGTGCAACATTATGAAATCCCCTATCTCTAAAATGTAAAAAAACTTTATCAAAATCTTAAACCCTCAAAGGCACTCCTCAGCCCTAATAGCTTTCTTATAAAACAAACCCCAAGTCTTTAGACCTCCTGTACACTGAGTTACGCTCTCCCCCAAAAAAAACCCAGAAAAACAGTGACTTTTGCAAAACAGAAAATGGAAAGAAAATGGCGAGATTTTGAACTTTAGATTATTCCTAATTTGTCATTTTTTTAAAAAAAAATTTCCTGAAATTTGGCATGCGGCACCTGTGGGTGGTTCTCTGTTCGCATGCAAAATTTCAGCTTAATAGCTTTAATACTTTTTAAAATGTAGACCCTCAAACACCATGCGCCCCCCCCCCCCCCCTCACAGATTTCCAATGGCAGAATGTTGTTTTTTTAGATGTAACCTTAATATAAGGGCACGACTGTGCCTATATATATATATATATATATATATATATATATATATATATATATATATATATAAAAAAAAAATTTAAAAGGCAAACATCCTTATTTGATATTACATATAGCTATTCAGTTATACATATTACAGCAATGATCAAATGAAAACTTATTGCCTTTTGTAGTGTCGCTTTCTTTCTAATACATTTGGTATAGGCTCTTGCCCCCTTCCACGGAACTGGGATATAATAATTTATTTATATAGCGCCACTAAAGCCGCAGCGCTGAACAGAGAACTCACATCAGTCCCTGCCCCAATAGAGCTTACAGTTCAAATTCCAACACACACACTAGGGTCAATTTGCTAGCAGACAATTTACCTACTGGAATGTTTTTGGATTGTGGGAGGAAATCCATGTAAACATGGGGAATAGAAAACGTGACCCCAGTGCTGTCCCAGTAACTAACATATTGCTCTGACACATGCTTATCACCTGTACATACTTAACCTTACTAAATGCATGGGACTTTGATGTATTGAAGCCATTAATAACAACGAGACCTAATTCAATAACTATACTCATTCCTTTTCTTTGTAATAATTCACTGCCCTGTATAGCAGCAATATTTAACTCAGATGATCACTTCCTGCAAGATATACAATTCAAAATTAAAATATTAGAGTTCATAATGTCTTTTCTAAACATGAGTAAGGACAGTCAGGATACCAAAGGTAAGATATAGTCTGTTTTGTCAGTAAAAACTCTGTGTGTAAAACTCCATATAGGCATTTCAAAAGCTCCCTTACCTATTTTGTGATGCTTGAGCTACAACCAGGACCGGTCCAGCTTCTGCTTTTCTCACTTTTATACTGTGAAATAACAAAATCTGGGGGCTTCTATAAACTGAAAATGACCAGCCTTTTGTGTATTTTAAAAACTCGCAAACATACAGTTATAGCTTTAAGCAAAGAAAGAACAAAACTTTAACATATAGTACATGCACTATAGCGTTTCAATGGAAAAACCATGGAACCTAAATCTCTTGAATATAACTTGTCATCACACTTGCAGAAATCACTTTAAGACCATTCACAGTAGGCTTTAACATGTGTTAAATGTACTTTAAGTGCTTAATTTTATCTCCCATGTGAACAAGCCCAAATCTGTAATATTTTGCCCTGCGTGGTGTTCATTGAAAAGTGTGCACGTCTTGAACAGTTTTTAAAAACGTGATCAGTTGATCCCTATGACAAATATCAATACTCACGGCAGTTTTACCAAACACTGGCTGTGCTGTGCACATCGTTCATTATACTTTTGGTCTATCCATTGTTTGTTAAAACTGCCATGATTATTGTAACTGCATTTGTAATCCGTTAATAACTATTTTGTCAAAGACTTAACATGGTTTTTAACTTTGAACATATTTAGAGGGCTGCCAAAAGTGCACATTTGATTTTTTTAAATGTATTCCACTGAAGGCTACAGGAAAAATATTTACAGATCATTTTATTATTTGGGAATATGGATTGTATTTTTTTATATAGATGGGCAGCTTCTTAGCAACCAGATTGCTTGTATCATGATTTCTGGTCCTTATCATTATCATCAGCTCTTTATATAGCGTCACTAATTATTCAGCGCTGTTTAAAGAACTCACTCTCATCAGTCCTTGCCCCATTGGAGCTTACATTCTAAATTCCCGAACATACACATACTGACAGAGAGAAAGACTAGGGTCAATTTGATAGCAACCAATTAGCCTACTGGTTTGTTTTTGGGGTGTGGGAGGAAACCAGAGCACCTGGAGGAAATCCACGCAAACACGGGGAGAACATACAAACTCACTGTTGTCACTCTGGCTGAGCCACAATTTACTTAAGTGCTGACTGTGATAAACAACCCTGGTCTCTTCCAAGACTGTACCAAACCAACATACTTATAACTAGGAAGTACTGAAAAATTGTACTAATATTTCTCCATAGCTTTTGTAGTATTGGTTCTCCTATTTAACACTTTTTGTTAATAAAAACCTAAACAAAACATTGCTTATCTCAAATAACATTGTTGCTCTATCCAAGCTAAACAGGAGATTGAAGCTATTTTGAGATCATTGGCGGAAAGGGCCACTCTGATAACCACCTTTCCGTTCAACTCCATATAGATGACAGTGTTCTTCCTCTTGAGGGTTAGTGGGACATCCTCATCTGACCGTGCGAGTAGTTTAACCAGTGCAGTACAGGTCGTTTAAAGGCATGAGCGGAAGAGGAGCTGTACGTTTACTTGATGTAGGTACAGCACAGAAACATATTGTGGCACACTGGCTATACTAAGAAAAGAGCAAAATAAAGAAACTGAAAAGCTCAACAACTAGGAGTTTAACATCTAAATGACCAGGTTAAGTGTTAGTATTTTGCAATACTGGTATGTCTGCTAAGACTCTGTTCACAAGATACTAATTCACATTCCGTGGTACAGTCAGGTTGAGAAGCCACTTGCCAAACGCAAGAATTCACGTGAAATTGTGTTCATTGTACACAATGAGGAAGTACACACATTCTTACCAGTGATCAGCACAAAAAACTTTAAGCTTTTTCGGCATTAACTACAAGTATTCACCACATTTGTTTTAACACTTGGTAAACTCGCCATTAGCTGGACTTACAGCTGTAAATATTTATTATTGTATATTGGCCTTTTAACTATGCTAGATATATATTGATCTTCCCAATCAAGTGGTGCAGGGTGCACTGATTGCCTGAAAGTTTTTTGGGAAGAATAATGAAAAATCAGCAGAATCAGAGGGTCAAGCCAGAAGGTCAAGGGCACAGGCAAAAAGACAAGCCCAAGGTACAGGCAGGGCTCATACACGGCAAACGGAGGTCCAAATGTTTAACAGCACAGCAGCAGGCAGCAACACAGAAGACTGGAAGCTATAACCGGCAGGGAGGCTAAGTCCTCCCTGCCTTAAATACAGAAATGGACCAATGAGAACCTAGCTCTCTAATTACACTCAGACTGCCTCCATAATTAAATAAATTAGCCCGCAGGCTTGCCTAACTATTGCGCATGCGCCTGGCTGCCCCATAGTGCTGGGACGCGGCGCTGATCTGCAAAGCGTCCGACCCTTGCTACGGCAACGGTCTGCTGGCCCCTGGAAGTGACGTCCCGGTCGTCATAGCGATGGCCGGGACGCAGGTAGGAGGGTCGCGGCTGGGCACCGCCGCGGCTCGTAACAATACTCTGCAGAATTGGAACAACATTGGTTCATTGTTGAACAAGATTTTTAGTTTGATTTAAAAATCAAATGAAACAATATGATGTGCTTTGGAATGATAATCATTCATCTTTGGAGCGTACACACTATTATTATTATTATTATTATTATCGTAGATAAAACACACTAATGTGATATCGGGCCAAACGGTCGTTTATCGTGGGATTGGCCCAATTGGCTGAAAACCATGAAGTGTGTACCCAACCTAACATGATATGACATATTAAGTTCACACATCTAACAATCCAGTTATTGTGTATTGCAATTAGATTCCCTACCTGTGCTGATAATATGGCTATCAGATGTGAATAGAACCTCCTTTGTCTTCATTCAGAATTGAAATCCCATAAAAACAGTTTTCACCATTATTTACATTTGTATTATTGGATGTATAAATAAATTTTATGTAGAGGTAATTTACAGTGGTGGATTATAATAGGGGTGGGTGAGGCTACAACTGAATGTCCAGAAGAGCAGGAGGGCGCATGGTTCTGGCCCCATCTGCCCCAGGGATGGGCATATTGTTGGTATTCTAGTAATAATAATATTGTACTAAGCAGAGCAACATGTTACGAGCCTACCTGCGTCATAGCGATGGCCAGGACGTCACTTCCGGGGCCAGCCCGACCGTTGCCTTAGCAACGGTCGGACGCTATTCAGCTCAGCACCGCGTCCCGGCACTATGGGGCAGCCGGGCACGTGCGCAGGATGTCAAGCAAGCCTGTGTGCTGATTATTAAGTAATTTATTAATTAGGCATTAGGCTAAGGGCAATTGCAGAGCTAGGCTCTGATTGGTCACATTTGGTATTTAAGGCAGGGAGGGCTTAGCCTCCCTGCTGGTTATAGCTTCCAAACCTCTGTGTTGCTGCCTGCTACTGTGCTGTTAGGTGTTAAACCTTTGGACCTCTGTTTGCCGTGTATGACCCCTGCCTGTACCTTGGATTTGTCTTTTTGCCTGTGCCCTTAACCTTTTGGCTTGTACCTCCGATTCTGCTGTTTTGCTTGTGACCCCGACCCCTAGTGTGTTTTCTGACGATTCTATCTAGCAAATGACCCCTGACCTCGGCCTGTTCTCTGGATTCGCTGTCTGCCATTACCCTCTGCTCCTGGGTTCTCCACAGTCGGTACACATCACACGACCCTTTGTTAGTCTGCGGCTAAATCTGTCCCCACCACTAGGGGCTCCAGTGAACACCAGACTTTTGTAGATTCCGGGTGTTGTTGTACTGGCTGGAGGGGTTCCTGACACCACAGCTTTATTTTAGGGTTGTCATAATCACTACGATGATCAGATCCTTGAGGTCTGTCTGGCTAGACGCTACCCAGCCCATAGGTGTGCAGTCTAACGAGGCAGATGGTTTTTGCCAGGGAACCCCGCAAGGAGGTATGGACTTTGGGGCCTCAGCCTTGCAGGTCTCGGTCCTCTGAGTGAGTGCCAGGTGAGACCAGTAAAGAGAACCGAGAGGCTGTGAATATGTGTGATGAACCAACTGAGACAGGAGAAGGCCACGGTAAGATAGTCTGCGGAAGCTATGGAAACCACTGAGGACAGCTGCAGAGTAGCTGGAGTCAAGGATTTATAGACTGCGGTGGATTTGAAGACCACTGTGGATAGCTGCAGAGTTGCTGGTGACAGGAGCGATAGTCTGTGGCAGATATAGAGACCACTGTGGATAGCTGCAGAGTTGCTGGAGATAAGAGCGATAGTCTGCGGCAGATATAGAGACCACTGAGAATAGCTGCCGAGTTGCTCAAGACAGTAGCGACAATCTCCTGTCCTAGGAGCAGAAGAGCAGAGGGAGCCACGTCTGAGCACTGGGGAGAGCTGACTCAAAGAACAGGCAGCTTACCTGTGGAACAGGTGCCTTAAATATCCTGTGGGATAATTAGTCTCCCAATGAATGGGAGGAGGAGGTGATAAAATCCAGCAGGAGGCTCGTGGGGCGTGGACAGGTAAGTGCGCCAGACCCCGGGCGTTAGGTCCGATGTCTGACATGGGGTTTTTTTTCATGCGTGTCGTTGTGATGTGATGTACTGATACAGCAATGCTGCTTTAGAGAGCATTTAGAGAGTAGAGTCTCTAATGGAGGTGACAGAGAATTGCATGGGGGAGAGAGTATGAGGAGGGAGAAGCTGCAGGGAAGAGATTATAATCCAGAAACCTGTTACTTAGACCTTTTAAAGATATAACAACATAATTGCTGGTATTTCTATATAATGTAATCACACAAACATGATAATCAAGTGCAATAGGCACTCTAAACAACGCAGTCCAACAATTTATAAGGAAGGGAATGTAAGTGGAAATAAAAGACTTCTGTAACCTAGAGTGTTCTTAAAATATATTAAATACAATAACATCCCATATCATTCTAAGATGGTCCAGGTGTGAGGCAGATGTCGAGCAGCAAAAGAGGAAGATAAGTCTAGCTGCAGCATTTCATATAGATCGAAGAGGAGCAAAATGAGAGTGGGGAGGCCAGTAAGGAGAGGGTTGCAGTAGTCAGAATGATAAATGATCAGTGAGTGGATAAGAGATTTGGTGGTATCCTGGGAGAGGAAGGGTATGATATGAGCGATGTTGCGGAGCTGGACACGACAGAATTGGACAAGAGGCCAAAAGAGCAGGATCAAGAGTATCAAGATCGCATCTAGTAATGGTAGGTTTGACATGAGGATAGAGTGTTGATGGTGGTCAGAGGAGAGGAGGTATATGGTCAGAGAGTGGGAAGGGAGAGTTGGGGAAGGCAGAAAGAGCACAAGGTCAAGAGAGTGACTGAGATAGTGGGTGGGAGAAGAGGTCCATTGTGAGAGGTCAAAGAAGGAAGAAAGGGAAAGAAGTTTGATGTATGCTGAGTCTGTGGGGTTGTCGATGGGGATGCTACAGTAGCCTAGGATGATGAAAGGGAGGTCCGAGGAAAGGTAAAGGCAAAGTCAGGCAGCAAAATTATCAAGAAATTGGGAAGTGGGATCAGGGGGTGATAGATGACTGAGACACTGAAAAGGATGGGGTAGAAGAGACGGATAGAATGGAATCCAAAGAAGGAGGACTTAGGCGAGATGACACGAAAGGTACAATTGGGGGATAGGAGAATGCCAGCCTGCTTCGTGGACGGTCATCGGGTCTGACGGAGTAGGTGAAAAAGAGGCCCCCATAGGGCGCAAGGGTATTAGGAAGAGGATCATGGGGAGAGAAGAAAGACAGAAATGTGTATGTGACTGACTGACTGACATGCTTATAACTGACTGATATGTATGTAACTGACTGACGTGCAAATAACTGACTGATATGTATGTAACTGACTGATGTGTGTGCAGGGCCGGATTAACCATAGGGCTAACTGGGCTACAGCCCAGGGGCCTATGGCATCCAGGGGGCCCTTGAAAGTGCTCAGCAGCAGTATTGATCGGTCGGGGGCGGGGGCTTTCACTGCGGTCCTTCTCCGGCGCGCTATAGTCTCCTTACTGAGGAGATCTCGTGAGTCTCACTCTCACGAGATCTCAGTAAAGAGCATACAGCGCGCCGGAGAAAGAGGTAAGTGCCGGGGGGGGGGGCAGCTCGGATCACGGGGGGGGCCCTCACGGGGGAATGGGGAGGCCCCCTTAGCCCAGGGGCCTCCATTCCCTTAATCCGGCCCTGTGTGTGTGTAACTGACTGACATGCGTATAACTGACTGGTATGTATGTAACTGACTGATGTGTATGTAACTGACTGATGTGTATGTAACTGACATTGTATGTAACTGACTGACTGATGTGTGAGTAACCAACTGATGTATATGTAACTGACTGATGTGTATGTAACTGACATTGTATGTAACTGACTGACTGATGTGTGAGTAACTAACTGATGTATATGTAAATGACTGACTGATGTGTATGTAACTGACTGATGTGTGTGTAACTGACCGACGTGTGTGTAACTGACTGACATGCGTATAACTGACTGATATGTATGTAACTGACTGATGTGTATGTAACTGACATTGTATGTAACTGACTGACTGATGTGTGAGTAACTAACTGATGTGTATGTAACTGACTGATGTGTATGTAACTGACTTATTGATGTGTATATAATTGACTGATGTGTGAGTAAATGACTGACATGCGTGTAACTGACTGATGTGTATGTAACTGACTAACTGATGTGTATGTAACTGACTGATGTGTATGTAACTGACTGATGTGTATGTAACTGACTAACTGATGTGTATGTAACTGACTGATGTGTATGTAACTGACTGACGTGTGTGACTGACTGACTTGTGTGTACCATATTAATATAAATATAAACATATAAATGTGTTTCATATTGGATTCTGTATGTGCATTTAAATACATTTTGACATTTAAATATCTCTTTAACATAAACATAAACTTCTATGGGTTCAGTGCTCCCCTATGACCAGTATATGCACCGTTTCCAGCCTTGTCCCAGTAGGGTGAGATATAGTCTAATTGGAAATACATTACATTATTCTACATTTATTTTTTACACTATGCTCTAAATTATGGAAAAACCCCTCCAAGCATTCCAAATAGTAGACCCCATACATATAGTTGAGCTTTACAACCAAGAGCTGTAGACAAAGGTTAATAATAATCAAACTACGGTTATATTTATATGAATGTTAGTTATTCTGACTCTTCTTCATTCAGTTATTGAGGGTGAACGGAGAAGAGAAGGATGATCACATAAAGATCATTAATGACAAAGCAGGGATGTGGGACGTAGAACTTGCTCAGTCACTTTCACAACATCTGTTTTGTGTCTGGCGTCTCTTCACGGAGATAAATTATCTCTATGTAAACTTCCATCTCTCATCTGTTCAGCATTCAAAAAATAATGGAGCAGTGGTCAAAGTGGTCTGATATACAGTGGTATGACATACCACCAACTCTCCCACTACCTTCATTGTAAAACTCAAAAATCAAATTCCATTCCCTACCGCCACTTCTAAATTTCAACTTCAACTACTGTAATGGAGGAGAGATCAAATTAACACTTGTGTGCAAAAGGTCTAACACAAGAGGGCTTGTTTAATAACTTGGTGATGCTAACATCTTTTTGGTTGTAGCACATTTATGTACATTACACAACGTTATTGAGCCAGCCTCTCAATCCCTTATTAAAGTAATTTTATCGTTTTCAAATAAGCATTGTCTAAGCGATTGTATTGTGTTTCCAAAGCACAAAGTAATTTATTTTAGCAGATGCAAAATTAGCAGTTCAATACATAGTTATAATACAGTACAGCCAATAACAAAAAGATACATACATACCGCGCCCGCATGCGCTCGCTAAGCTGCGCTCCCACTGGTACCAGCGTACAGTACTTCACTCCAGAATACTGTGGTCAGAGAAGACTGACTTGGTACCAGCTAGAGCTGTATTATATACACTCAGTGTTACAGTGAAAACAATGCAGATGGTGTGGCTTGCTTCTATTGGTCCAGCTATCAGGAAGGTCCAGTGTGCTGCAGGTCATAGGCCAGTTCAAACCAAAATATCCAAAGGTGGGGGGTCATCTCTCCAGGGGTTGTGCACTGACTTTCCCGCCAAGACTCCAGTTTCAACTAGTCTATTAGCATTTTACAGTTGGTATCACTCTGATCATTTATTCCCTAACATCAATAACTAGAGTATTCAATGTGAGATCTCTTTGGCGAATGAACCGGACAACTGCTGATGAATAGGGGATTAAAATGATACTAAACATGACATGTTTCCTGTAGCCTGAACCTTAAATAACACTAAAGTGTACATATAATAGTTTATATAATAAACTAAATACTATCTGCTCATAAATCACTGTTGAATAGAACCATTATAAATATGAAATATATAAATAACTAAATATTAGAGTGCGAGAGTGTGCGTGCGTATTTTACTGCGTGATCATGCCATGCCACGTGTAACGTGGCATACTGATTGTAATCACACGGTGAAACAATATTAACCAATATACTTTCATTCATTCAATTATACGACTTCGACACCCTCTATCAGCAACATCAGTCTTTCACACTACATATTTTTTCGCACTGATCTTGGGATTTCAGTGGTACCTGGACATAAGAGTTCAACATTGTTTTGCAATGTGTTGCATTTTCCTTAAAAGCTTTTTTAATATTACTAGACAAACATAAGTAGCACTAGATACTAATTTGAGAAGATCACTGGCTTATTACAAACTACTGTTGGCCTGATTTTCCAGTCAGATTAAGGTTGTTATGGTAAAGGAAGTTTGTTGCAAGTCTATTTTTTTTCAGTTATTCTTCAAATTGTGTAAGTTACATAACAACTCACTTCTGCATTCCATTAGTGTTGACCACAAACCACTTCATTAAATAATTTTTTCAACTTGCCTTTTTTTTTTTGCACAGTGGCTAATTTTATACTTAGGGCTAGATTTACTAAGCGGCGGGTTTGAAAAAGTGGGGATGTTGCCTATAGCAACCAATCAGATTCTAGCTATCATTTTGTAGAAGGTACTAAATAAATGAAAGCTAGAATCTGATTGGTTGCTATAGGCAACATTCCCACTTTTTCAAACCCGCCGCTTAGTTAATCTAGCCCTTAGTGTGAATGTAATGATCTACAATTATTTGTTGGTTAATAAACAGGTTTTTTTTCATATCTGTACAAAAACAACCTACAAATTAAAATACAATAGCTAACATAGTCTGTTACTTCTTGATCCAGTAGACATTTACAATTTTACAGTGTGTCTGTGTGTGTGTTAATTAAGGGTTCCATGTAATCCCAAGACAATCGCCCAAATTAATAGCTCTACATACTACCAGATTTCACTACCACCTCCCTAGCATCTGACTTGGATCAGTAAATAAATTATCCATGTAGAGCTAGGCTACACTAGTGATTTGCCATGTGATCATTTTGGATATGACTACAAGGCAAAATTGCAGTAGACATGTCCAATGGCCCATCTGGAAATGTCCAATATGGGATTTGCTACACAGGTACTTGTGTCTGACAAAGTTCCCGCATTATGTACATTTATTTGTGTCAGATATCAGACAGCACGGGGGCTCAGTGGTTAGCACTTCTGCCTCACAGCACTAGGGTCATGAGTTCGATTCCCGACCATGGCCTTATCTGTGTGGAGCTTGTATGTTTTCCCCATGTTTGCATGAATTTCCTCTGGATGCTCTGGTTTTCTCCCACACTCCAAAAACATACTGGTAGGTTAATTGGCTGCTATTAAATTGCCCTTAGTCTATCTCAGTCTGTGTGTGTGTACGTTAGGGGATTTAGATTGTAAGCTCCAATGGGGCATGGACTGATGTGAATGAGTTCTCTGTACAGCGCTGCGGAATTAGTGGCGCTATATAAATAAATAGATGATGATGATAATAGTATAGCAGATCCCAGAGGATTATGTACTTGACCTATCTATTGCAATATTGCCACATGTTCACAACCAATGCAATTGTATGGCAAATCACTAGTGGTAACCAAATTAACAAAACCAATGTCCAAATAAGCTGATTGAAGTATTGATTAAGATGTAAGGATATATTTTTCTACTGCTGATTTAATGCGCACTATGTAGTAAACGTGACATTTCTGCTTAGTAGTTTATTAAATTAGTAGTAATGAATTTTTGGTGTTTGTGTTTGTCTGTGTGTGGAAAATATCCCATGATCGATCATGTGATTGTACTATATCTTCTCATGTAAATGTTGGACAAAAACATTTTATAAAAAAAAAAAAAAAGATAACAGCGTTGAAAACACTATATGCCAATGTGCAAGGTGCCAATTAAAAAAAAATATGTTAGTCTATCACATGTCACATTTCAATTTGCTACATAACATATTTGTATTAAACTCATGATAGATACTTATATATGTACAGTATAGTTGTTTGGGCCAACCACCAAAAACACCAGTACAATAAATTAGAACACTGCAGTTTTATAGTTACCTTTATAGCTGCTGCTGCTGCTATCTATAATATAATAACATATTTTCATAAAAAAAGACCAAGCATCTTTATTATCTTGTCAATGAGAGAACAGCATTAGAGAATAATAACAAGTCTATCCCAAAGCTTCACTGTCTCACAGGGCTCAACTTATCCTGTCTCAGTCTTGCCAAATTGAGAGGTTAAATAGCCTTTAATCTCTAGAAAACAAACATACTTATATATAGAGATGGGCGGGTCCGGTTCTCCGAGAACCGAACCCACCCGAACTTTGGGTATCCGAGTACCGAGCTGAGCAGCTCGGTACTCTCCCGCCCATTCCGAATCCAAATCGAGGCCGAACGTCATTGTGACGTCGTCGGATCTCGGGGCTCGGTTCTCGCGATACTTCAACTTTATAAATTCACGCCTCCACAGCAATCCATCGCCATTTGACAGAGGGAGAGAGCAGGGTGTAGTCATAGGCTAATTAGAGCAGGGACAGAGAATACAATATTGTTCTTGCAATTGCTCTAACCAAAATCGCTAGTGCAGAGAGGAGGATAGAGGTTTATTATTTTTTCTTCATATTTGGCACTCCCCAGCGCTTTTGGGGTGTCCCCCATAATTGTGCATAAATATTTCTGGCTGTCAAAAGTCATATCTGTCAGCAGTATCTACTAAATAATTTTTAGCACTCCTCAGTGCTTTTGGGGTGTCCTCCCTAATTGTGCATTAATATTTCTGGCTGTCAAAAGTCATATCTGTCAGCAGTATCTACTAAATAATTTGTAGCACTCCTCAGTGCTTTTGGGGTGTCCTCCCTAATTGTGCATTAATATTTCTGGCTGTCAAAAGTCATATCTGTCAGCAGTATCTACTAAATAATTTGTAGCACTCCTCAGTGCTTTTGGGGTGTCCTCCCTAATTGTGCATTAATATTTCTGGCTGTCAAAAGTCATATCTGTCAGCAGTATCTACTAAATAATTTTTAGCACTCCTCAGTGCTTTTGGGGTGTCCTCCCTAATTGTGCATTAATATTTCTGGCTGTCAAAAGTCATATCTGTCAGCAGTATCTACTAAATAATTTGTAGCACACCTCAGTGCTTTTGGGGTGTCCTCCCTAATTGTGCATTAATATTTCTGGCTGTCAAAAGTCATATCTGTCAGCAGTATCTACTAAATAATTTGTAGCACTCCTCAGTGCTTTTGGGGTATCCTCCCTAATTGTGCATTAATATTTCTGGCTGTCAAAAGTCATTTCTGTCAGCAGTATCTACTAAATAATTTTTAGCACTCCTCAGTGCTTTTGGGGTGTCCTCCCTAATTGTGCATTAATATTTCTGGCTGTCAAAAGTCATTTCTGTCAGCAGTATCTACTAAATAATTTTTAGCACTCCTCAGTGCTTTTGGGGTGTCCTCCCTAATTGTGCATTAATATTTCTGGCTGTCAAAAGTCATATCTGTCAGCAGTATCTACTAAATAATTTTTAGCACTCCTCAGTGCTTTTGGGGTGTCCTCCCTAATTGTGCATTAATATTTCTGGCTGTCAAAAGTCTTATCTGTCAGCAGTATTCACTAAATAATTTGTAGCACACCTCAGTGCTTTTGGGGTGTCCTCCCTAATTGTGCATTAATATTTCTGGCTGTCAAAAGTCATATCTGTCAGCAGTATCTACTAAATAATTTGTAGCACTCCTCAGTGCTTTTGGGGTGTCCTCCCTAATTGTGCATTAATATTTCTGGCTGTCAAAAGTCATTTCTGTCAGCAGTATCTACTAAATAATTTGTAGCACTCCTCAGTGCTTTTGGGGTGTCCTCCCTAATTGTGCATTAATATTTCTGGCTGTCAAAAGTCATTTCTGTCAGCAGTATCTACTAAATAATTTTTAGCACTCCTCAGTGCTTTTGGGGTGTCCTCCCTAATTGTGCATTAATATTTCTGGCTGTCAAAAGTCATATCTGTCAGCAGTATCTACTAAATAATTTTTAGCACTCCTCAGTGCTTTTGGGGTGTCCTCCCTAATTGTGCATTAATATTTCTGGCTGTCAAAAGTCATATCTGTCAGCAGTATCTACTAAATAATTTGTAGCACACCTCAGTGCTTTTGGGGTGTCCTCCCTAATTGTGCATTAATATTTCTGGCTGTCAAAAGTCATATCTGTCAGCAGTATCTACTAAATAATTTGTAGCACTCCTCAGTGCTTTTGGGGTGTCCTCCCTAATTGTGCATTAATATTTCTGGCTGTCAAAAGTCATTTCTGTCAGCAGTATCTACTAAATAATTTGTAGCACTCCTCAGTGCTTTTGGGGTGTCCTCCCTAATTGTGCATTAATATTTCTGGCTGTCAAAAGTCATTTCTGTCAGCAGTATCTACTAAATAATTTTTAGCACTCCTCAGTGCTTTTGGGGTGTCCTCCCTAATTGTGCATTAATATTTCTGGCTGTCAAAAGTCATATCTGTCAGCAGTATCTACTAAATAATTTTTAGCACTCCTCAGTGCTTTTGGGGTGTCCTCCCTAATTGTGCATTAATATTTCTGGCTGTCAAAAGTCATATCTGTCAGCAGTATCTACTAAATAATTTGTAGCACACCTCAGTGCTTTTGGGGTGTCCTCCCTAATTGTGCATTAATATTTCTGGCTGTCAAAAGTCATATCTGTCAGCAGTATCTACTAAATAATTTGTAGCACTCCTCAGTGCTTTTGGGGTGTCCTCCCTAATTGTGCATTAATATTTCTGGCTGTCAAAAGTCATAACTGTCAGCAGAATCTTCTAAATTATTTTTTAGCACTCCCCAGTGGTTTGCGCTCAGAATGGATTCAAAGCAGTCCACATATGATCTGAATGAGCAACCAGGTTCTGTCACCAGTCCTGATGTTAGTGTTCCCAGTACGTCATCTGGCCAAGGCGATGTCAAACAACAGAGTGTTTTCAAATTAGTGCAAAAAACAAAAACCCAAAAAAAATTTACTGTATTGAAGCGAAAAAGAAGTGTAACTGAGCAAAAGTTAAGTGACGATAAAAAAAAAATTGCAAGCATGCCATTCTACACACGCAGTGGCAAAGAGAGAATGAGGCCTTCACCTTTGGCTATTAGTGGCAGATCCCAAAAAGTTACCCAGCCTACAATTGGTGCACAACTACTGTTACGCGTCAAAGCCGAGCTACAAGATAACAGTGAGGCATTACAGGAGAATATTTGCTCTGATTCACAAATGACAACAATCCCTGTGGAGAGTCCATCCAACAGTGGGATGTCTAATCGTGAGCATTCTGCTGATGTGTGCCTTAATAGCCCGAGTGTAGCCGGTGATACCCAAATTGAGGATGCCACTTTGGAATTAGAAGAGGATGAGGGGGAGATTTGTGTAGGCGACGAGGGCGCTAATGAGGATGTTGATGAGGATGAGGTTGTTTGTGTAAGTCCTGCACCAGTGGCAGCAGTTCTGGCACGTGACAAGAAAAAGGCCATTGTCATGCCTGGGCATAAAACAAAAAAATCCACTTCTTATGTGTGGAATTATTTCTACCCAAATCCAGACAACAATTGTATAGCCATTTGTAGTGTATGTGAAGCCACAGTCAGTCGAGGGAGGGACCTTAACCATCTTGGAACCTCGTCTATGTTACGCCATTTAACGAGAGTTCATGGCAAAGTGTTGGGAAAAGCTGAAAGTTCTTCCCAAAAGAATACAAGCACTCCCTCATCAGCTAAGACCCTCCGCTCACCGACATACCGACGGCTACAAAATACACCCACCACACCATCCTCATCAATATCCTCAGTAGCGCTCGGAGTTAGCCCGGCATCCCACTTAAGGCTGGATGACTCCGGCACTATTATTGATTCCTCTGAAGAAAGCGTTAGTCCTGCTGCTGCTGTTGCTGCTGCTGGGGGTGAATCGTCATCCCAGAGGCAGGTTAATAAAATGAGCAGTCCTACATTTCAGCAATTAACTGTGAAACAATCATTTGCGAGGGGAGGCAAATATGATAGCAGTCACCCAGTCGCCAAGCGAATCACAGACGCCATGGCTGCAATGTTAGTGTTAGATCTGCGTCCAATCTCCACAATAAACGCAGCTGGTTTTTCACAGTTAATTGAGGTTTTGTGTCCGCGTTACAGAATTCCATCGTGACACCATTTCTCCCGTAAAGCTATTCCACAACTATACCAAAAAGTGTGTAAAAATGTAGAGATTGCGCTGAAAAATGCCATTCTGCCCACTGTTCACTTAACCACAGATATGTGGACAAGTGGAAGTGGCCAAACCAAAGACTATATGACTGTGACAGCCCACTGGGTTGGTCATTCACCTTCACCAGCAGGAACAGCAGCAGCATGTACACCACTACGTAACATTTGTCACAGGCAGGCCACTCTTTGTATCACCGGCTTCACTAACAGGCATACGGCTGACAATTTGTTAGGCAAACTGAGAGATGTGATTGATGCATGGCTTATACCACTCGGACTCTCCCCAGGGTATGTCATTTCAGATAACGCCAACAATATAGTGCGAGCATTACAGCTGGGTGATTTCCAACATATTCCCTGTTTTGCTCACACCATCAACTTGGTGGTGCAGAGCTTCCTACGAAATAACCGTGAGGTGCAGGAGATGCTTTCGGTGGCCCGTAAAATTTCAGGCCATTTCAGGCATTCAGCCACAGCATGTAGGAGATTACAGCAGCTCCAAGAGCAGTTTAACTTGCCCTGCCACCAACTTAAGCAAGAGGTGGTAACTCGGTGGAATTCCACCCTGTACATGCTTCAGAGGATGGAGGAACAGCGCAAAGCCATCCAAGCATATTGCACAAGTCATGACATTGGGAAAGGAGGGGGGATGTATTTCACTCTTGCACAGTGGGGAATCCTTTCAGTGCTGTGCAAGGTGCTGAAACCATTTGAAGTTGTGACATGTGAGGTCAGTGCAGACTCTGCTAGTTTGAGCCAAGTCATTCCTTTAATTAGACTATTGGAAAAGCAGCTTGAGAAAATGAAGGAGGAGCTGAAAGCAAGCAATTCAGCAAAGTATGTTGGCCTTGTCGATCAAGTACTTAATTCGCTTCACAATGATCCTCGAGTTATTAAGATCTTGAACTCGGATCAGTACGTTTTGGCCACTGTGCTTGATCCAAGGTTTAAAACCTACATTGAGTCTTTACTTGTAAATGAGCGAGATGTGAACTTTTGCAAGGAGCTATTGCTCAGCAAGTTGGCCGCTGAACTGGGCCTCGGCTTGACGACGTGTCCTCCTTCACTTTCTCAAGCTGTTGCTCGTAAAAAATTAAATTTCCAAAAAAGAAGCAGGGAAGACACAGGGGGCAGACGAGAACAATTTAACATCTGGGCTGGTTTGAAGGATTTTTCAAAAAAATGTGTCACTTTGCCCATAACTCCATCCAATATGAGTTGTCGAAGTCAGTAAATTGGATAAAGTCATTTCAATTAAAGTCTAGCAAACTTGGTTGTCTTTGTCTGAAAAGATGCGTACGGTACGCTATGACGTACAAGGGCACGCTACGGCGTGAAAGGGCGTACGCATCCACTACACGTGGCAGCAACAGTAATTGGTCTTTTACCATACATTCGCACAAACACGCATACTTATAAAATAGTACACATTATTGGTAGTAGCAACACATAGTCAGTTATGTCGAAATATAGTAGTATTTATATGTTATATCAGAGTTACATGCATATTAGTGAAATACACAGAACGGGTCAAAGGAATAACATCATGAGTGGTATCATAATGAACCTTGTTACATATCCTACTGTTTGGTGCGCTCTGCGAGGGAATCGCAGAGTGCATGCGCAAGTTATGAATGATAGGGAATTATGAACTACTTAAGACTAAGGAATTCTGGCGGGAAGAGCAGAGCATACCCCCTGCAGAGATGACCCCCTCCTTTGGATTCCTTAGGATGAACCAGCCAATGATTGACGACCCCTTGGACATTCCTGAGACCCGGACCAATAGATGCAAGCCATACCATCTTCATTGTATTACTGTATTTGATTGTGTATATAAGCAGCAGCTTGTGATCCAGAGGGCAGACTTCTTGTCCCCAGACTTCAGGATTGAATGACTGCACTGGATCCAGAGCGCCTGCGATAAGTAACGGCTGTATTTACTATTACTTCGCTTGAGCATATTTTTTCCACTTATTGCGAATAAATCTTTGTGCGTTGGAAACACAAATCGAGGTTCGACAATCGTTATTGGTTAGCGACAATATGCACATAACAATTTGGGGGCTCGTGAGCTTTGGAGGTTTCGTTGCCGATGATACGCAAGACCAACGGATTTCGGTTCCTCAACAAAGGGTGGAGACGCGTCATAAACGGGTAAGAACGCATGGTGTTCAAAACCTGAATTTTACTCTGTGTTGCGAAACCGAATGTCCGTTTTGCATTATCTAGGGCACGCTAACTAGAACCTAGGGACAAAAGAGAAAACTGTTTCTTTTTTCTGTCATTGTGCGTTTTAACTGTATTGCATTGCTTAGCGTATGTGTATTTCCTGCTGTGCGTACGCGAACTTCCGGTAAACTTGCCACGTGGTTAAACAATCGTTTTGATAGTTATTATACATGCATAGTATAATTACTTGTGAAAGCCTCTGAGACATTATTACTATTGTTGGGAACTTTTGATTTTCTGCGCAGAAAAGGTGTATAGTGTGTGATGTTGTAACGTAGATACACTGTTTTATTGTTGAGGTGCTCAGTTGCTGTCTGACGAGGCGGATTGCCCAACTGAAGGACGGTATACAGGGCAGGTATACCGAATGCGAAAACTGGGTTTTCGCAAAGCGCTACCAATAGATCGCAAGGTTTGCTAATAATTAGTATTGGTAGGCAGTGCGATCCGGTCGCACCGTTAGTGCGAATTGGTGAAGCAGCTAGGAGGAATTATACTGGAAAGGCAGGTTGATTGTATCGACTTTGCGCTCCCAGCGATAATAAACTCAGCAGATTTTGTGGTTTAGCCAGGGTATCGAGGAGCTGATAGCCCTTGGGGCCCACAGTGATATTTCTGTATTAGGGAAAAGCGAGTGAGCGCGGCTAAAGGAAATACGTTCACCGAGGATTATAGATCTCTAGCGGTGAGTATAGCAACAGAGTTGAAATTATTAGGTGGAAAGAACAGAGCATTGCGGTGTGTCTGTATTTCACATTTGGCCGGAAGGAACAGAGCATTGCGGTGTGTCTGTGTTCCGGGTAGAAGGTATATTGTTCAACATGGGTGCTAAGCATACGCTAGAGATGGTCAGTGTACTGCCTAAGGAAGGCCCTATTGGTTCAGCGAGGTTTCTCATGTGTAAGAAGTATGGTGCATATGCAACTGTGTATTGTGACACGTGGGTCGGGATGACCAAAGCTTGTGATAGGCCTTTCCCAACAATAGGGAGTTTTAATGCAGAGGTACTGAATACTGTAAAAGAAAAAATATGGTTGATCAAGTCAACAAAAAAGAGAAATAGACATAATGATTGTTTAAAATTGTGGCAAATGGAAGGTAACACGTGGCAGAGCAGCGAATGCAAACCGGAAATAGGCGTGGCGAAAAGCGCGCGCAAGGCGGATGTAACCATTGAGAAGCGTGGCGAACTCAGCGCAAGCGCGCCCCCGCCACCTTATGTGGCGGGAGGGGTAAGTACAGCCGTTGTTAAAACTGAAAATAGAAAAATTACTAAGTTGTACCCTGTTTTAAATCAGTTTCAATCAAGTGTATCTGAAAACGAAGATGAACCCACTGTGATTTCGGCCATTGCCCATGCTGTTAATGTACTAGAGGCTCAGCGCAAGTATGAGAAAATGGCTGAGATAGGTGAGAGTAGCGTGATCACTAGGAGTGAAAGTGTTCTAAATCTAGGGCCTGTAAATCCTGTAGCGTCCCCTGAAGTTAGTGTACCAGAGGGTGTGTTCCCGATCCGCACAATATCAGTTCCCAATGGGAAACCGGATAAGGATGGTGTAGTTCCTTTAAGAAATGTTACAATGCATTGTCCCTGGACTAGATCAGAATTACGTTCCATTATGACTGAATTCCCAGATCCTAGAAAAGAGTTAGCTAAATGTCAGAAATTTGTTAAAGACTTAGGGAATGCTCATGAACCAACCAGTAAGGATTGGCGGGTAGTGTTGAGGGCGTGTCTTCCTCCCAATACTAACATACAAAAATTTATTGGAGATTGTTTGTTGGAGGAAGATGACACCC
The DNA here is from genome assembly GCF_038048845.1 of Mixophyes fleayi. Taxonomy (NCBI): domain Eukaryota; kingdom Metazoa; phylum Chordata; class Amphibia; order Anura; family Limnodynastidae; genus Mixophyes; species Mixophyes fleayi. Next base: position 284,438,330 of record NC_134402.1, on the reverse strand, counting down.
TGACTGATGAGATTAACCAACGGAATATAGAACAAATTGTCAAACACTTAGCCATCTGTTTTCCAGTAGTAGTAAATTGGAGTAAGATTTTCACCATTAAACAAAAGGATAGTGAAACTGCCTCAGATTACTTTGCTAGAGCTATAACAGCGATTGCACGATTTACTGGGATATCCAACATAAGTGAGGACCCACATCACAGAGAGGTAGCTGTAGGGGTACTGATGGATGGCCTTAGGGAAAATTTAAAGACGAGAGTACAAACCACATTACCTAATTGGAGAGGCGTCACGGTAGACTTCCTTAGGGAGTCTGCTGTGGAGCATGACAAGAACCTTTTTAGAAAAAGGGAAGAGAAAAGTGATAGGTTAATGACGGTGAGTATACAGGCTCTAGAAGGGGTGCATACACGACCACCAGCATACAACCCATATAACAGGAAACCTAAAGTGATCAGGTGTTTCAACTGTAACGAGGAAGGACATTACAGGAGAGATTGTAATAAAGAAAGACTCAATACACATAGGGGTGGGTCACATAGATATCCTCCAAGAAAGGATTCACATAGACTAGAAGACTCACATCTACCCGCGCATATTACGGCAGCAAATGCTGCGCGGGAAATCAATAGTCAGCGCTAGGGGTCAGGTCATACCTGTAGTCTACAGCCAGTGAGGTTAACTGAGAGTCAGAGTGAAGAACCAACAATGATAGTTGACATAGCTGGCAGGAAACAAACTTTTCTTGTAGATACAGGGGCGGCCCGATCTGTGATAACCTCTCCTTTCAATCTACAGGTGACCAGCAAAACTATTCCAGCTATGGGGGTGACGGGAAAAGTGTTACATTATCCTCTAACTAAACCCGCCGAAGTTACTATCGGGCCTCTGCATACTAAGCATTCGTTTCTCTTGGCTGCAGCGGCTCCTACTAACTTGCTAGGGAGAGACTTGTTATGTAAAATGGGATGTGTCATATACTGTACTTCAGATGGTGTGTTCCTAGATATACCCGAGAAGGTTGCACATGAGGTACAGGACATATTGGACACCCCTCCAAGGTTAATGTTACACTCTCCTGTTATAGAACAAAGTCCATCTCAAGTAAAGGGGATGTTGCTGGAAATACCAGGTTCCCTATGGACCAGAGATGGACAGGACACTGGACTGATGGCAAACGTAGCCCTTGTCATGGTCAATCTAAAAAGTGGTAGGATAGCTCCAAAAATCCCACAGTATCCATTAAAACCGGAGGTGGAACTAGGGGTATATCCTGTTATTGAGAGGCTGTTACAACAAGGGATTTTAATTCGTACAGCCAGTACAGCAAATAGTCCCATTTTCCCTGTGAAGAAGAGTGGGGGGAGGGGCTATAGATTAGTCCAGGACTTAAGGGGAATTAACAAAGTTGTTGAGAGCCAATTCCCCGTAGTGCCGAATCCAGCTGTCATCCTCATGCAGATTCCACCGTCTGCCAGTCATTTTACTGTCATTGATCTATGTTCTGCTTTCTTTTCAGTCCCTCTTCACCCTGACTGCCAATACCTTTTTGCATTCTCCTACAGGGGAGTGCAATACACATGGACCAGACTACCCCAGGGGTTCATTGACAGCCCCAGTATTTTCTCCCAAGCCTTACATGACTGTTTGCAATCCTTTCAACCCCACAATGGGTCTGTTCTAATTCAATATGTGGACGATTTGTTGTTGTGCTCTGATTCTTTTATGTCATGTTTACATGATACTAAATTGTTGTTGCTTCATCTTTCACAAACAGGGCACAAGGTGGCAAAGGATAAATTACAGCCATGTCAGACTAAGGTCAAATACTTAGGACACTGCCTCACTAAGGGGCTAAGACACCTGACAACCGACAGAATTGAGGCCATACAACACATGATCCTGCCGCAGAGCCAGAAGCAGATTCGTACTTTCTTGGGGATGTGTGGATACTGTAGGTCCTGGATCCCAGGTTTTTCTATTCTGGCATTACCATTGCAGGAACTAGTCTCTTCCTCAAAACCAGAACGTGTTGTACACACAGAAGAGTCAGAGCAAGCGTTCTTTAATCTTAAAGATAGTCTGACAAGAGCACCTGCATTGGGAATACCTGATTATGAAAAGCCTTTTGAGCTATTTTGTACAGAAGCTGATGGCTGTGCAGCAGGTGTCCTCACACAGAAACATGGTGACGCTAGCAGACCGGTAGCATACTACAGTGCACAATTAGACAATGTGGCAAGGTCACTCCCAACATGTCTCAGAAGTGTAGCAGCAACGGCCCTTCTAGTAAGTAAGAGCGAGGATGTAGTATTAGGACATAATTCAACCATCTATACACCCCATGCTGTATCAGCTCTGTTAAATTCAGCCCAAACCAGACATGTTTCTTCAGCTAGATTCACAAAGTGGGAACTAGCCCTGATGGCACCCTCAAACATCACCATCAAACGATGTAGCACCCTAAATCCAGCTACATACCTTCCGTATGTGTCTCAAGAGACACAAAGGGTGGGAGGTGAGGAGACCCTGGTTGATGATGAGTTAGGCAAGAATACTGACACGCATGACTGTATGGAACACCTGAATCAGACCTTTACTGCAAGGCCCGACATACGTGACACCCCCTTAGAAAATGTAGATTTTACGTTTTATACAGACGGAAGTTGCCATAGACAGACAGAGACAGGAGAGCTATGTACTGGTTACGCTGTTGTAGACGATCAGGATGTGGTAGAAGCTGAACCCCTTGGTCCACCTCACTCAGCCCAGGTGGCGGAACTAGTAGCACTAAGGAGAGCGTGTGAATTGGCAGAGGGTAAATCAGCCAACATATATACTGACTCTAGGTACGCCTTCGGGGTAGTGCATGATTTTGGGGCCCTTTGGCGTCTTAGAAACTTTACGACAGCAGCAGGTACACCAGTGGCACACTCACAACACATAAAAGGACTTCTGACAGCGATACAGTTACCCAGAACAGTAGCCGTCATAAAGTGCAAAGCCCATACCTTTGAAGAAGACCCAGTGTCATTGGGCAACAACAGGGCAGACGAAGCTGCTAAATGGGCAGCAGGGCAACCTATGACTGTATCGACCGAGACTATGATGGTTTTTCAGACATTAGACATGCAGAAATTAATTGAAATGCAAGATTTGTGTTCCCTGCAGGAGAAGGCGGTCTGGAAGGTGAAGGGATGTGGTCAAGAGTCCTCAGGACTCTGGAGGGATGGACAAGGTAAGCCTGTAGCTCCCCGAACATACTATCCAAGCCTGGCTGAAGCAGCACACGGCCTGACTCACCTGGGTAAAGAAGGTATGTGCAAACTGGTGAGAGCATACTGGTGTGCTCCCGGATTTTCCTCTCAAGCTGGTAAGAAAGCAATGTCATGTCTTACTTGTTTGAGGAAAAATGTTGGGAAAACTATTCCAACTGAGCCATCCCACATCCCTCCTACAGACGGACCTTTTCAGGTAATACAAATTGACTATATCCAACTACCACCGTGCAGGAATCTAAAGTATGTGTTAGTGTGTATTGATGTGTTTTCCGGTTGGGTAGAAGCGTATCCGGCAGCCACTAATACTGCTGTGTTCACTGCAAAGAAAATTGTACAAGACTTTGTGTGTAGGTTCGGTATCCCTAGAATCATTGAAAGTGATAGGGGTACCCATTTTACTGGTGATGTCTTCCAAAATATGTGTAAACTCATGGGAATCAGTAGCAGACTTCACACCCCTTACCGACCACAAGCCAGTGGTAAGGTGGAGAGAGTAAACGGTACTATCAAGAACAAACTAGGTAAGATAATGGCTGAAACTGGGTTGGCATGGCCTGAGGCTTTGCCGTTGGTCCTCCACAGCATTCGAACCACTCCTAGACCTCCTCTTAATCTGTCCCCCTTTGAGATACTGTTCGGACGACAACCTCATTTGATCGTGAGTCCACAAGACGACTTAAAGTGTAATAATGAAGTGACTGTACAATATCTTATAAGAATGAGTAGACAGCTGAAACAACAACAACAAAAACTAAAAATGCTGTCACCTGGTATGCCAGAGACGAACTGTCATGATGTTGAACCTGGAGACTATGTTATGATCCGCAATTTCTTACGTTCAGGTTGTTTAACAGACCGTTGGGAAGGCCCGTACCAAGTGCTGCTGACCAGTACTACATCACTGAAGGTTGCAGAGAGAGACACTTGGGTCCATTCCACCCACTGCAGGAGAGTCCATAATCCGGAGAAAGTGCAAGACAAGACTCAGACCGACGACATAGAGCTGTCACTTGTGAGCCTGTTCCGGGAGACCTAAAGCCTGCAGTTGAGACACCTGAACCAGAGACGTTGCCTCAGAACTATCTTTCCAGCGATGGAGTGGCGGTTTTTGTTTTTCTTTTGTTCCAGGATTTTCCTTGTTTTTACTTTTTCTAGGACATTCTATTTTTGTGAAGGAGGATGGAGGACGGAGGAGAGTTCTGGGAGTGATACGGATGAAATAGAGGCCGAAGAAAAGTTAATAGGATATCCTGAGCAGCCCATTATCAAACTTGGTCCAGGGGTTATGAAAAGGTCTGCTAGCTCAGGAACTCGGAGGCAGTGTGAGGGGCTATTGTCTGATGAGTATTGTATCTGCAAGTTCTGCAACTCCCTAGTTGACGAGAGATGCATCCAACGATGCCAGTCCCCCAGTACTCTGAATATAGGCGGGCATCCTTTGGAGGATTATCACTCCCTGGTGGGTAAGGTGCTAAACCAAACTGAGTGTTGGGTGTGCTCTCACGTGCCTCAAGGGCAGCATAACATAGGACTAGTGCCATTCCCGCTAAACATATCCGAAGTACTCGAATTAAGGGGTGGGAGGCCCATAGAAGGGAGGTACAATAACACTAGGTCCCCTAGTCTGACGCTTCGACAATACTCCATAGGCAGATCGTTGCTGTGCCTAAACATATCTCATGCAAAGCGCCTGGAGAATTGGGAGGCTGACCTATCAGATCAGACAATGGCTCGCCACACTCATTTTAGAGAGAGACTCACAAGGTCACTACTAGGCAGGAATGCTGATGGAAGTCACAAGTTAGGGCGTATAACCAAACATAAGAAGGTATCTATTGGAAAAGTCTCTACAGATAAATGTGAAAATATCATTAATGCCGACACGTGTCTAGAGCAGATGGAGACACTAGGCATGGGTAGTTTTATCAAAACTCTGTGTGATATAATTCATGGGCATACTGTTCCTTATGTTCTCCCTGATGATGTGTATTTTGTTTGTGGGAGGAAAGCTTATTCCTGGGTGACCCCGAGTTCCAAGGGCTTGTGTTTCTTAGCTAAACTGGTTCCTGAAATCATGACTATTACTCATGAAGAAATGGTAGATATTCACAAGACTACATCACCACCATACATACACACACAGTATGAACACCGTGGCAAGAGAAATATGATTCCTGGTGAGGAACCCATAGCTACAAAATTGATTAGTGAAACTGCTGGTTTCCAAGTTATGGTTGCTCTAGATCTCACCAGGACCGCTCGGGGAACATTAAACTTTAAATATATCCAAGACCTAGCTAAATTAATAGATAATATCACCGAGATGTATGATGACACTTTCAGGTATACAGGAAGGGAGCTACAAGCGTACAAAAAGGAGTTGGTGCAACATAGACTGGTACTAAATTATCTCACCTCTATTACTGGTGGGTACTGTGTGACACTGGCCACCCAGTTCGGTGTCAAATGTTGCACGTACATTACTAATAATACGGAAGACCCTAAAGAGGTTATAGACCGGAAGATGGATGAAATTTTGCAGCTGAAATGGGAATTTCGAAAGAGCCATAATTCTTCGTTATATGAGGTCGGGGAAAAGGTGGCGGGTTGGTTCTCATGGTTGAACCCAGCAAAATGGTTCTCCGGTCTGGGGGAGTGGGTACAGGAAATGATTGCGAGTGTAGGTAAGCTCCTTCTCCTTATACTGGGTGTCATCTTAGCAATTGGTTTAGTTGTCAAATGTGTTCCTACTGTGTTGAAGTGTGGAAAACGGTCTCATGGGAGTAACACTGAGAAAGAGACTGAAAGGGTGGTACCAGATACCGAGATCATGGTCTGTGAAGAAGTATTGTATAATCCTGAACTTGAAACGGTGATTGGGTGATAGTTTATTACACTATCAAAGGGTGGAACTGTCGAAGTCAGTAAATTGGATAAAGTCATTTCAATTAAAGTCTAGCAAACTTGGTTGTCTTTGTCTGAAAAGATGCGTACGGTACGCTATGACGTACAAGGGCACGCTACGGCGTGAAAGGGCGTACGCATCCACTACACGTGGCAGCAACAGTAATTGGTCTTTTACCATACATTCGCACAAACACGCATACTTATAAAATAGTACACATTATTGGTAGTAGCAACACATAGTCAGTTATGTCGAAATATAGTAGTATTTATATGTTATATCAGAGTTACATGCATATTAGTGAAATACACAGAACGGGTCAAAGAAATAACATCATGAGTGGTATCATAATGAACCTTGTTACATATCCTACTGTTTGGTGCGCTCTGCGAGGGAATCGCAGAGTGCATGCGCAAGTTATGAATGATAGGGAATTATGAACTACTTAAGACTAAGGAATTCTGGCGGGAAGAGCAGAGCATACCCCCTGCAGAGATGACCCCCTCCTTTGGATTCCTTAGGATGAACCAGCCAATGATTGACGACCCCTTGGACATTCCTGAGACCCGGACCAATAGATGCAAGCCATACCATCTTCATTGTATTACTGTATTTGATTGTGTATATAAGCAGCAGCTTGTGATCCAGAGGGCAGACTTCTTGTCCCCAGACTTCAGGATTGAATGACTGCACTGGATCCAGAGCGCCTGCGATAAGTAACGGCTGTATTTACTATTACTTCACTTGAGCATATTTTTTCCACTTATTGCGAATAAATCTTTGTGCGTTGGAAACACAAATCGAGGTTCGACAATCGTTATTGGTTAGCGACAATACGCACATAACAGAGTATAAACATGCAAAGGATGGTGGAGGATTACTTTCAAGAGGTAGTTGATATGGAAATGTCAGACAGTCCCTTTCCTTACTGGGAAGAAAAGCAGGCCATTTGGAAACCCATGTACAAACTTGCTTTGCAATACCTAAGCTGCCCACCCTCCAGTGTGTACTCTGAACGAGTGTTCAGCACAGCAGGGAACTTAGTCAGTGATCGCCGTAGAAGGTTACTTCCCAAAAATGTGGAGAAAATGATGTTTATAAAAATGAACTACATCTTCCACGAGGAAGGCCTTCACCATCCAAGACATCCAAGCACTGACTGTTCTCTAATGGCGGATTCAAGCGGCGATGAATTGATAGTCTGTGATGATGACGTACACACTGATGAGGGTGAGGATTAAGCTGAAGATGATGCCGATAACATCTTTTTAAAACTTTCTATGTAAGTGTAGGGTGCAATCTACCCCCAAAGAGGAAAGGGACTTGTGGCATTTCCATATCACATACCATCTTGAAAGGCTGCTGTTAGGGCAATTTATCCTTAAGGGTAGGGTGTCATAGACAGAGTGACCCTAAACTGGCTTTGTCCATTTTTCATAATATTTTACAGTCTATAATGGCTGAATTTTTGGGTATTTTATACAAGTGGAGGGGGGTCTAGAGAGACAGAAACCAAACTGGCTTTCTCCATGTCAATTAATATTGTACAGTCTATAATGGCTGAATTTTTTGGTATTTTATACAAGTGGAGGGGGGCCTAGAGAGACAGAGTGACCCCAAACTGTCTTTCTCTATGTCAATTAATATTGTACAGTCTATAATGGCTGAATTTTTTAGTATTTTATACAAGTGGAGGGGGGCCTAGAGAGACAGAAACCAAACTGGCTTTCTCCATGTCAATTAATATTGTACAGTCTATAATGGCTGAATTTTTTGGTATTTTATACAAGTGGAGGGGGGCCTTGAGAGACAGAAACCAAACTGGCTTTTTCCATTTCTTTACATATTTAACTATAAGTGTAGGGTGTAATATACATTCAAAGACGATGGCTGCATTGCCAATATGCATAGATGGAGAGGAAGACAATCTGTTTTGTGTGTAGAATAGGCCTACCAACGAAGAATTAAACTGTTTTTTTGGATGATTTATTACCTCAACAATTAGATTACTTGTCTCTAAAACAGTTGGAGCACTAAATTGGGTTAATTTAGGCCCAAAAACATGGATTTTCCAAAAAATAGCAAAACAAAACCAAACAAAACCAAAACCAAAACCAAAACACGCAATGGCGGTTTTGCAAAACCAAAACCAAAACCAAAACACGACGGTAATCCAGATCCAAAACCGAATCCAAAACCAAAACACGGGGGTCAGTGACCATCTCTACTTATATATAAAGAAAATAAAAATAACAGCTTATTTGCACTTCTGGTGGGGCTTTAATTATACACTGTAAGGTATGAACATACCAGGATCAATTAATGTAGATTGATCTGTCCAAGGTTCACAGAGAACTGCGTTAGTAGACACAGAAAACAAACTGTGCACACATATATGTGCAAGTGCTTGCAATTGTACACCTGCAGACAGTGCCGTAACTAGACATTTTAGTGCCCTGGGCGAGACAGGGCACCGGCGCCCCCCATCTATGTGGGAGTAGCATTTGACAAGTGGGTGTGGCCAACCTAATGTGTGGGTGTGGCTAGCTCTTTACTGAAAAAATCACACAAACTATGATAATTATCCCTAGAAGTTAGGCGCAGAGTCAGTGACAGGAAAAACAGGTTGCAAAATAGCAGGTAAACTAATAAAGAGGTATAAAGATAAATGCAGACCATGGGTCATATTATAAAACATTAGCACATAAAAACATAAACAAGAAGGAGGGGAGAAATATTATTAATGCAAAACTATAATAAAAAAGTTTAAAAATAGATGGTACATAGAGAATTCCAAAGGAGGTTGTTGGGTATGACATATAAACTGAACCTAACCAAATTGAAGTTATTCATATTCTTTAACAACTTTAAAACAAATTGTAGTTTCTTTGAACTGTAGTACATCATCTCCAAGTAGACCATACCTGAAACAAAAATGTAAAAGTACCAGACAGCGCTTCCTGGGTATCTCATAGTAAGAGGGGGAGACATCAGAAGATGGAGTAAGGCGGCATAAAGGCAGGACAGGTGTACAAGAACTGTAGTGACAAAATAGGAGGTGTAGCAAAGAAATGGGAGGTGAGAAGAAGGCAGAGCTGACAGAGGAGGAAGGTGTGAACCAGGAAAAGAAGACGGGCAATGAGGGTCAGACTGAGGTGGTAACTGAGCGGCGAGACTGCAAGAAGTTAGGATACAGGAGGTGGGTGGAGACGTGATGTATAAGGAGGAGAAAGGAAGAGACACAGACAGTATAAAGACCGGAGAGGATGTGAGCAGGACGGCAAAAGGTGCAGGAGAGAAGGAGACCGAAAAAGTGACCAGGACCTAGGGACCGTGTAGGAGACCACCGAGATATACAGACATGGCAGCATGCTCCTTCTACCGGAACATCTATGCAAAGATCCTGGCCAGCTGTCTAGTACCTGTCAGCACATCGGTAAGGAGTGACCCTCCTGATATACATATATACACCACCTGTGTAATGTACACAAGCACTGCAACCTTTCACAAAATAGCGCACGCACACAGAGACACTACAACAAGTCAGGTTTCTGTGTCATTACCAAGGTCTGCACCCTCTTTGACTTCTGCAGTGGAAAGCATGTTCCACAAACAGGAAGTTCGGTATTTGCATTCCAAATGCCGAACTTCCTGTCTGTGGAACGCACATGCGTTCCACTGCGGAAGTCAAAGGCATTTCTTATCACTGGCTTTTCTTATCACTGACAAAAGAGCTAGGTAGCGGGCGGCTGCTGCGCCCCCTTGGGGCTTGCGCCCTGGGCGACGGCACCGCCCGCACCACCCTAGTTATGGCTCTGCCTGCAGATAATACGTGTCTGTCTTGTCCTTTCCACCAGGGCCTGATGGACCAATAGGCTGGTCAGGCTGCACCCTAGGATACTGGAGCCTGGGGGCGTGATGTCATCAGGATTTCCTTTTTTTCACTCTGTTTTTCTTTTTACTCTTGGTGGTGGGGCTGAATTCATCGGGACCGGCCCTGGTCTAAAGGGGGTGGAGCCAATTGTCACTATTACAAATCCAATTGTTGCTAACTGTTTGTCAGTGCGGCTACAGTTCCTAGCCTGGTCTCGCGAGTAATGAAGATGAAGGGGAGAATTCAATTGCTAGTGAGGTGGGCACGGACATTGCAAGCAATTGTGGTAGAAGACTCCAAAGTGTCTCCAGATGTTCCCCCCCCTCCCCTAAAAAACTGCTGTGCCTGAATGTCAGCAAGTAATTGAGTCTTAATGTCTGGAAGGTGAGGGTTACAAGCAATAGCGATAGAGAGAGGATGAGGTGTATGGTTTAAAGGGTCACTAGCAACCAGAATAGGAAACAAACTTTAATAAAAGGTCTTCAATTCCAAAGAGGGGAACATGTTTGTCTCTGAGTGGGAGGTGGGGTTGATGAAATGGCTGGGGGGGTGTGAATGAAATTGTTAAGGGGAGATTGGTGAAATGACTGAATAGGGCAAATGAAACGGCTGAAGGGGGCAGATGAAGAGGGCTGATGAGACGGCTGAGGGGGACAATGGGACTGCTGTAGGGCAGAGGCGGGCCGATCAGAAAAAGTGTATTTTGGTCTGGTCTCTCCTGCTCGGTGGCTGGTCCCGGGGAGGGACCAGCCACCATCTATATTGGCCGCGGATCCTTCAAACTGTCCCCCCGCCGCTCAGTGATAGGCCAAACATTCAGCCTATCACTGAGAGCTCTTGTGTCACATGAGATGCGCACTACGTGATAGGTGTCGTCCCATGTCTAAAGATTGCACAGCGCGCGGCGCGGATGGAGAAAGGTAAGTGCGGCCGGGGGTATATTAATATAGTGTGTGTGTGTTTGTGTGTGTTATATTGTATGTGTGTGTAGTATACTGTGTGTGAGTGAGGGGGCAGTATACTGTGTGTGAGTGATGAGTGAGGGGCCAGTGCATTTTGCATGAGTGAGAGGCCAGTGCATTTTGTGTGAGTGAGGGACCAGTGCATTTTGTGTGAGTGAAAGGCCAGTGCATTTTGTGTGAGTGAGGTGCCAGTGTATGTGTGTGTGTGTGTGAGAATGAGGGGCCAGTGTTTGTGTGTGTGAGTGAGGGGCCAGTGTATTGTGTGTGTGTGTGTGAGGGGCCAGTGTAATGTATGTGTGTGTGTGTGTGTGTGTGTATGTGTGAGTGAGGGGCCAGTGTAGTGTGTGTGTGTGTGTGTGTGAGGGGGCCAGTGTATTGAGTGTGTGTGTGTGTGTGTGTGTGTGTGTGTGTGTGAGTGAGGGGCCAGTATATTGTGTGTGTATTGCTATTTTATTTGGGTTGTGATGATGGGGCAATTTAATTTAATAGTGGGGCCTATGACGTTAAGATGGGGTGAGTGGATCTTTAGTTTAATGCCGGGGTGGTTTGGTATCTATTAATTGAATGTGGAGCTGTTTGAGGAAAATGAGGTCTATTTATTAAAAGTGATCATGAATTATTTAATGCCTGGGATGGTTGTGGGAAATGGTTATATTTATTAAACGTAAATGCTAATTAATTTATTGCTGGGGCTCTTTGGAGGGAGCTAAATAGGTTTATTTATAAAATGGGAATACTATTAATTTAATGGCAGGGTTATTTGAAGGGAAATAGGTCTATTTATCAAATGTGAACATTATTATTGGTTGAAGTCTCTAAATTTCATGTACCCATTTTTTTCTCCAAATAGGGACTCCAATATTCTAGGATCCAGACAAGCGGCAAATGAGCTAAAGAAGCCAGCAGCCACAAGTGGTGACAGGGACAAGAACAGGTAGGAGAGAGCAGGACAGTCTGCCAACTGTCCTGAATCTGGTGGGGCAGTCCTGAATTTGGGTGACTGTTTCGCTTAGGACAGTTGGGAGGTATGTCCCGTTTCACCGTGTACTGCTCATGAAGGCAGAACTGTGTGCACCTAACAGTAGTGCACACAGTATTGCCTGTGTATTTGTCTAAAATGATAACCATGCTATATCATAGGGGGTTACCCTGTCTAAAGTGCCCAAGCCCCCCAGAGCCTTAATCTAGCTCTGGGCCTGGGCATAAAAATATATATATGGATTAAGCAACACTAGAATAGCCTCTTTTTATATAGATAAATATATATTGTACCAAAAATCACTCTTTAAGGATAGGCCGCTACTTATGGGCCAGTGCTGTGTTCTTGCCCCCCCCGGGCTAAAGTCTGCCAGCCCTCCCCTGCTGAAGGGGTAGATGAAATGGCTGCGGGGGGCAATGAATTGGCTTGGAGAGTAATGAAATTGCTAAAGGGGCATTTAAAACATAGAGCAGATTTTTTTTGGGGGGGGGGGGGAATGATCTCTGTATTGTTTGGTGTTTATGATTATGCTCTCTGTGGTCTCAGTGGAGATTGAATGCTAGATACTAGTCAGATGGGGCTGGTAGATGTATGTATTTGTTTATAGCTCTTTGACAACAATTTTCATATATTTTATTGTCTATATATATATGCCTGTGCTTAGGGGTTAGTCTTATTTGGCCATAATAGAGTGTTGTGTTTGAGCTAAAGAGACTAATAAGTGTTTGTTAACATTTTGCAGTATAATATATTTTTTGCATATTTTCAAAACACATCTCCAACTTTCTAGAAGCCAATTAAACGACAACAAATTTGCAAGAACAAGCAAGAGAGGACAGCTGGTACAGGTACAGGAGAATGGCATAGTCTGTCTAAATTTGAATGCTGGAGAATATTCAGGAGTATTCAGGAGTATTCCTGTACTGGAGGGGTGCTACAGCTGTATTAGCTTAGGGCGGCTGGAACCCTCAATCAGGCCCTGCTTACTACTATGAATGACCCTGCGCAATGGTGCATTGCCAGTAACACCACAACAATATTGATGTTTTGCAATTTATTGTAACAAGAGTTTAGATATTTCACATCACATTACTAAAAATATCCTAGACACAAGGCACAGAACAGGAAAAATTAGCAATGTACATTTCTGTACTGTTTGCCGCACGTACCACAAATAGATCACATGTCGATTAACTGGGGATCCTGAAGAAAATGTAATGACTGCAAATACATTTCCTTTCATTACTGTTTCAAAATGTTATTCCAGACCACTACATACATGACACAGCAGCAGATGAATAGAGTAGTAAATGTTCTCTGGAACAATGGTAGCATATAAAATGCAATATGTCCCTACAGACCAATTAAGGAACTGCTATTTTCTCCTATGTTTAAAATGTTAATAGAGTGTTGTTTTTTTGTTTTTTTTTTAAAACAAATGTAATTTGGGCATACACACGTCCGTATTCAACAAGGAGTGGGTCTGAAGAAATGTCTCATAATAAAAACGGGTCTAGGCATGCTCTGCTCTGACAGACAATGCACTGCAGGAGACGTCAGGAGACGTCCAATGTATATGTTGAATATAAAGTTCTAAAAGAACGCACTGTAAGAAAAAAAAAATCTGTTAATATTATATTCATTAATGAAAATACAGTAAAAAAAAAGATTTTTTTTTTTTCATTTTCCCCCCATAATATACATTTATTGTGTTATTATTAATGTCTACTATACATAGAATGCATTTTTATAGTTGCTCCTGATTGCAAATACACGACCGTCATCGTTATCAATCGGCACTTACACCTGACCTGTAAATGGTGCAAGTGACACAACATGTACCTTAGAGATGCCCAAAGCTTGAATTGGATGTCACTGCGTGCGTTCCAGCTGTGCACAGCCTTACTATACATTGACTCATGCAGGGTCTGATTATCCAATAGGCTGACTAGTCTTAAGCCTAGGGCGTGAGCTTGAGGGGGGGGGGGGGGTCACAGCAAGAGGTATAAACTGAAAAATGTATTTAATTTAAACATTTAAGAGAATAGTTGTTCTTCAAAATAAAATTAATACATGAAAGAAAAATGTAGTAAGGTTTTAATCTTGACGTATTCCTATGGTAAAGGCTGAAGATAATGAGTCATCTTAGGGCCGACACTTGAGGATAAGTGGGCAGGAGAGGCAATGATGACGACAGGTGCAGGTGCGACAGCCCCCTCTCCGCCTTCACCCTCAGTACTGTTGCTTCACGTCTCCGTTCCGCTATACGTTTCATATGGTAATAAAAATGGTGACAAAAATTGCCTTAAAAATCAAAATGGAACTGAGTTACGAAAACACACAAAGTTGACATTGGTGAGGGGGTGAATGAAGCCAGATGTTAAATTAAGGAGGAGATTGTTTTTACTTTAGCCTAGTCGTTGAACGTGAGGGGGCGGTATGAGTGTATTAGCCTGGGCGGTCCGAACCCTTAATCAGGCCCTGACTACATTCATATGCACAATCCCCTCCCATTTGCGCCCCCATGATATTGTAGGGTCTTTTGTGCTCAAAGATGAATTGGATGTTCTTGCATTCACTTAGCGTATGGTCTGTTTATGGGCATGCGCAGAACGATTTTACACAAAATACGTCACGTACCTTCATATAAGTTCCTTAACGAATTAGGTCCTATGTGTGCAAAACTTCCATCATGGCAAATCTGGGGATTCTTGTATTTGCTCTAAAAAAATATTGTACGTGCTGAACCAGCCAGGGAAGTTATTGGTTTAAAAGTGGGAGCGCTAGCACAGTGGTCATTCAATGCAGAAAACAGCTTCCACTGTGGTGGTCATGAGCATCATTCATACAAATGCAGTGAGAGGAAATTTATGAGACAAATACTGTAATTGGAGAAGGTTGCAGGCTGTGTCCTATTTTGCTCCTTGGGCTGAGATTGTTGTGCGTCAGGTTACTAGTGAAAGTGGTTGCAGTGCAAATAAAATACAAGTTAAATATAATCATTGAATAAATAGACACTTGCCTGAATAATGGATATCACCACTATTCTCTTAAACCCAATTTAAATATAAGAAACAGATTAAACCAGACATGGGGTTAGATTTACTAAGCTGCGGGTTTGAAAAAGTGGGGATGTTGCCTATAGCAACCAATCAGATTCTAGCTTTCATATATTTAGTACTTTCTACAAAATGACAGCTAGAATCTGATTGGTTGCTATAGGCAACATCCCCACTTTTTCAAACCCGCAGCTTAGTAAATCTAGCCCATGGTAACTTCACTAAGTGAGGAGTGTGAGTAATTGGTAAGTGAAGAAGAGGTACTGGGCATTACTGGCATGGGGGAGCAATCTTCATAACAGAGTAAGTAGTCTGATAAAATGCAACCCCTGAGCTGGAGAGAAGATCCCAGCTTTGTCCGTTACAGGCATTGCAGGACCTGCCAGATTGAAGGATATCTGGAGCACAGGTGAGATTCTCTTATTTTATTTATCTTACATAATTCCACCCAACAACAAACTTATCCTTTAACTCATTTCCATCTTTACCATTTTTATGGAATGTATATTTAAAAGTCATGTGTCTGATGTCAATCTGGGCAGTTGATATGTTACATTTTTTATCAAATATTTTGATTTCCAAATATGAAGCATAGTACACGCGTGCATAACTCTTAGTAATTACTTTGCATTATCGCAGTATACATTTCATATGCAGAATAATTCAATAAGCGCTTTTAACCAGCAATCATCTTATGATATGAGAAATAACTAATTTTTTCGGAGACAGTAAGTTAAAAGTCCTGTGCTAACTCATTCATTTATAAATAAATACATTTCCCAGTGCTCCCTTATTTATTTAATGTATCATAGGCAAATAGAGAAACAATAACACTCACAAATATTTAAAAAGTCTATGCATACAGCCCTTTTTATTACCACAAGCCACTGGTAGTGTCTCTTATTCTTGTTCCACGGCTGTTCCTTGAATAGTAGTTATTTCTTCTTGAACCTCAGACAATCCACCACTCCGTCACTAAGAGTCAGAAGCATAAAATCAAGTCCTGAGAACACACTCAATTCAGGAAAAAATAGGACAGTCTCAGGGGAAAACCCAGCATTACTAGAGCGGGGTTTCCAAATTCTTGCATGGTGAAGGCCATTTAATAAATATTACAGCAGTAGTCTTACCACCACAATACCTGTTACATTACTGCCATCTCAGGATAATGATAACAGTAATATCATAAACATGTCAGGAACCCCTCCAACCAGTACAAAACCACCCGGAGTCTACTCTGACAGGTGTTCACTGGAGCCCCTAGTGGTGGGGACAGACTTGGCTGCAGACTACAGAGGGTCGTGTGATGTGTACCAGTTGCGGGGAACACAGAAGCAGAGGGTAATGGCAGACAGAAAATCCAAAGAACAGGCCGAGGTCAGGGGTCACTAGCTAGGAAGAATCGTCAGGAAACACGCCAGGGGTTGAGGTCGCGAGCAGATCAGCAGAAATGGTGATATAAGCCAAAAGGTCAAGGGCACAGGCAAAAGACAAATCCAGAAGACAGGCAGGGGTCATACATGGCAGGCAACAATCCAAAGGCTTAACACCAGGAGTACAGCAGCAGACAGCAACACAGGAATCTGGAAGCTATAACCGGCAGGGAGGCTAAGCCATCCCTGCCTTAAATACTGA
Organism: Mixophyes fleayi; assembly: GCF_038048845.1. NCBI lineage: Eukaryota > Metazoa > Chordata > Amphibia > Anura > Limnodynastidae > Mixophyes > Mixophyes fleayi. Next base: position 284,421,636 of record NC_134402.1, on the reverse strand, counting down.
AATGGACCAATGAGAGCTTAGCTCTCAAATTGCACGCAGGCTGTCCCCTAATTGAATTAATTAGCCCGCAGGCTTGCTGCCCTATTGCGCACGTGCCCGGCTGCCCTGTAATGCCGGAACGCGGCGCTGAGCTGAAAAGCGTCCGGCCGGGACGGAGGTAGGAGGTCGCGGCGGCTGGGCACCGCCGCGGCTCATAACAAAACAATGTATTCTTTGAATAAAGCATTTTTTTTATTTAAAAAGTAATCTATTTTTTAAAAACATGGGCTTTCGGTTTCTTTGCAAACGTGCACATATAAAAGAACTGACCCAGGCAAGTGGTAAGTTATTCCTTACCCTGCCAGGCCAGTATTGCTGAAAAAGCAATATTTTTTGGTTAAAGTGTGGTGATAAGATAAGGTTAAGCATTAGAGCAGTGGTCGAAGTGGAAATTTAGAAGTGTTGATATAAAAAATATAATGGGAATCTAAGTTAGCTAGTTTTACAATGACGGCAGTAGGAGAAGTGGTGGTTGGACACATCGCCGTATACATCCCCACTTCAACCACTGGTTCAGAGTAAATCCCAGTGCCAATTCACCCCTGCAGTACTTTACTTACTTCAGGACTAGGACGTGGAGCTGCTCCTCATGGCTCCTCTTTTCTGTCAGCATCTCTTAAGTGAGACGGGATCAGGTGAAAAAGCGGGCATCTGCAGTTGCGTGTAGACGGTGCAACTCTTATCGCACTGCAGGTAAGTGTTATGGCCCACGACCACCAAGATGAGCTTTTAGAACAGTTAGAGTAGAGACCTTCACCTTTAGCAGCTGCCTTTCCCGTAGAGCTTTATGTGCTCACAGGTACTCAGATGCCTCCAGGTCTTAAGCTCAGAGTAGTAAAAGTTCATCAAAGATGACCGTAGCGCAGCTGCAACCAGGGGCGCTAGCCCGGACTGGAGCTGGTGGTCAGCGGCTAAACCCTCCCTGCCTTAAATACAGAAGGTAGTCAATAAGGGCCCTGCCCTATAACTATCCCCAGATGCTGTCTAACAAATTAATTACAATATTAATTAGCCCGCAGGCTGTTCCTCAATCTGCGCGCCTGCCCGACTGTCAGCGTTGCCGTCCCGACCATCGTCATGGAGACAGTCAGGGCGACGGAAAGCGGAAGTGACGTCCCGGCTGTTGCCATGACAGCCGGGACGCCGTTGGAGGAGATGAGCCGCGGATCAACAGTAAAGCTGTGTACCCAATTAATGCACCTTCTCAGGAGGTGAGCTTAAATATTCTTTTGTTGTATATAAACTATAATATTTAAAAACCTTTTAGAGTTACTTCAGCCCTGCTGAAAAGGCCCACATGTACAAGGTTGATCACCACCCTATCAAGGTTACTAACTAAGATGTTGATCATGATCCTTTGATCCACATGAATCTGAATCCTTTTGTCCACATGATTCTGTAAGTTTTACAAAGATGAGGACCTTTGGTTCAGGTTTAACTGCAGTAATGACCCTTTTACTAATAGTCAGTATGTTCCTGCCAGATTAAAGCTAAAACAAAAAGAGTTTTCCAAGAAAAGGGGAACTTTCAAGTATGGGGATTTTCCAAAATAGAGGAACATTTTCTATAATATGCACCCGACAAGCCATCTGAGCCTGGAAATGTTAAATTATTTGGTTAAACTCCTACTACCTTAGAAAGTTAAGAGGTCTAAGAGCAGAAAGAAAGTCATTTATGTTATTTATATGCATCCCAGGTTATGCAGTTTATTATAAAACTGTCTAATCTCTTCCGTGATAAATTGGAGATTGAGCATTAGTTTTCCAGTGACAAGTCTAACCCTTTAACCTTAGTTTTCAAATTTTAATCCATTAAAGTATGCAAATTAACACCAAAGAAAATATATTTCTGCCCTAGCCATTGCATAGTTATCCCAACCTTTTTAAAGAGCAAAATATCCAACAGTACTCTCAATCTATGGAAAGCACTGAAATTGTCATATTTCTGAGTTCTTCTGCAACAGACCAGAACATTATTTTTGTGCTATAAGGTCTATACTGTACATCGCCCTTAGCCTCACTGGGCAATGTACAGTATAGATACAAACTTACACAGAAGTGTCCCCACAAGTATTAAATGAAAAACACTCCGATAACTGGGCTTCCAGTAAATCCTTTCTTAAAGTCATGAATCCCTTTCCACAAGTTCACTAATTTCAACTCAGAAAAAAGAATGTTACTCCCTTGTGTCCCTTGTGACTGGCTTGTGTGGTAACTCCTGCAATTATATCTAAATAACATTCAATGCCATGTTTAATTGATTGTCAAACTATCAAATTTCACTTAATTCATTTTTCCATAATGCCACTTCTAAATTTCCACTTTGGCCACTGATCTTGACCATATTATATAATCAACAAAAGAAGTAAGATTAAGCAAAACTTCACATTATTGTCTTTTTATGAGGATTACAATGTACAGTTTAGAAAATGGCTAAAGACCCTCTGGGGTAACAAGAGAACTATAAAAACACATAAACAAATATAATAAATACAGAACATAAATAGAGACTTGTAATGGGCCCCTAATGCACACAGCAGTAGGGTATATGTTATTCAGGAACCTCAATACTCTCATTATAATTGAAACAGCAAATAGTTCCTTAGAACAACTGTAAACAAATATATCCTTATGTTATATAAATAGTGAAACCTCCGCAATGCAATAAAGTAAATGTTAATAGTTAGCTGAATATATGTCCTAGTGTCCAGTTATGGTCAATACATAATATATGGAGCAATCTTATTTAGTTTTGGCTGTAGGTGTAATTTGGTTGTAAAAAGAGTCCCTAAATATGTACCCCAAAACCTTTATTTTTTTCCCTCTTCACCTCCAGCCATTCCCATTGAGGTCTCTTGATGTTCAAAGTGATAAACATAAGCTTCATGTCTTCATGGGGATCTTTACTGGCATAATTCTTGTTTTGTAATCTAAAGATGTAGGCAAAAAAAAACCTCTTAGATATCTAATACCTTCTTGTTATAAGCCACTTGTGACAGGCGTATTTGCGATCATAACATTTGAAAGATCTGAAGGATCAGCAAACATAGAGATGGTATTGTCGAAGTCAGCAAATTGGATAAAGTCATCTCAATTAAAGTCTAGCAAACTTGGTTCTCTTTGTCTGAAAAGATGCGTACGGTACGCATCGACGTACAAGGGCACGCTACGGCGTGAAAGGGCGTACGCATCCACTACACGTGGCAGCAACTGTAATTGGTCTTTTACCATACATTCGCACAAACACGCATACTTATAAAATACTACACATTAATGGTAGTTGCAACACATAGTCAGTTATGTCGAAATATAGTAGTATTTATATGTTATATCAGAGTTACATGCATATTAGTGAAATACACGGAACGGGTTGAAGGAATCACATCGTGAGTGGTATCATAATGAACCTTGTTACATATCCTACTGTTTGGTTCACTCTGCGAGGGAATCGTAGAGTGCATACACAAGTTATGAATGATAGGGAATTATGAACTATTTAAGACTAAGGGATCTTGGCGGGAAAAGCAGAGCATACCCCCTGCAGAGATGACCCCCTCCTTTGGATTCCTTAGCATGAACCAGCCAATGATTGACGACCCCTTGGACATTCCTGAGACCCGGACCAATAGATGCAAGCTATACCATCTTCATTGTATTACTGTATTTGATTGTGTATATAAGCAGCAGCTTGTGATCCAGAGTGCAGACATCTTGTCCCCAGACTTCATAATTGAATGACTGCACTGGATCCAGAGCGCCTGCGATAAGTAATGGCTGTATTTACTATTACTTCGCTTGAGCATATTATACTACTTATTGCGAATAAATCTTTGTGCGTTGGAAACACAAATCGAAGTTCGACAATCGTTATTGGTTAGCGACAATACGCACATAACAGTATGTTCCCTGGTTCCATCACGGACTGCATTCCTGGCCCCTGCAAGGGTCCAGTCCCTCACTGTAGGATAATGCATTTTCAGACTGTTTCTGGGGACATCCATATTTCTGGGGTTTCCCATAATTCTACATATGTTATCAAATTGTAAGTCCATTGGGATACAAGAAGAAGCCGAGGCTTGAAAAACTCCATAATGAAATTGCATACGTTTGACCTCAGAAACATATGGGTCCTCGGGTTCACTCAGCAGGCCCTGTTCTCTGATTTGTAATTTCTCCAGGGCATCTAACCATTGCTTGTGCTCCACCATCCTTAATTGCTTCCACCAAGTTGTTCATTTGGTTTTCCAACCCATTAGTGTGCTGGACGATATTTCTGGGCAGACAACTGGTTCACAGTAGTTTTAATTTCCTATATGATGAGCAAATTAATATTAGAAAGCATATTGTTCATCTCTGCTGCTGAATATGAAGTTTCTCTTTAAAGTCTAGGCCTGACATAAAGAGAAATGAAAACCACAATACAATATTTCTAAACTTTTGAAGTATAGTTTGATATTATATCATATTAAGTTCCCAAGGAAAAAGTCTTTTATCTAGAGTTTAATGAGTATAAATAAGCATTCATCTTCTCTGACATCTATTACGTGATGTGGGGCAGACGGCATCCTGTACATATACACAATTCTTGGTAGTCATAAACAACCATGTGCCATTACAATTCCTGTTGTTGTACTTTGGAAATTATAGGCCAAAAGCCATCCTGGTCACAATCTCAGATTGATAAAGCATTTCCGGACAGAAAATTGTATAAAATCTGCTTTCATACTTCACGATCTGAGACTCTCTGTGTACTGGTAAGGTAAGCACCGATGCTATGCATAATTATTTCATTTTTTTCTATTGACTATGCCTACTTGTTCACATTTTTCACTGGATTATTGCTTCCAGTCCACCAGTACCTGATTAGATGTACAATTTCAATGCACACATGTAAATGTTTCCCTTTAAAAGTACCTTTATTCCTTCAAACTAAACATTGAGCTGTCATCAGTTTTAATTCCTTTTATTTTCCAAACACACACATATTATTATTCAGGATGTACGTGGCTTGAGGTTTTCCATAGTTTGGAGCATACTGCTCTACTAAACACATTAAAGATAACCCATGGCATTCCCTCATTCCACATACTTTTCTTCCTAGTATAGGACTTTGGTGATCATTTCTATGTGTTTTGCATTATGTTGCTATTATATAGCTGCATACTATTTACAATAAATTGGTAATCATACATGCTGCCTGTCAGTGTTCTGTGTACTACTAAACACTATTGAAATATGCTGATGTTCATGTGATATTATAAGAATCATATGTATGCATTGTTAAGTTGACTTTTGTATTGCATTTCAGTAAAGATGTATTATTTTATTATGCTTTATTACCATGTCTACAAAGGAGGTTCAAATCTATTTAATCTGTCTAGCATTCAGTAATACTGTTTTGTGCTTAGTTTAAAAATACGAGTCAGTGAGTCACCTTTTTTGATAGTATCTGGAATGTTTTATTTTAAATAACTGAATACGCAAACACAGCTCCCGGGAAGTGGATACAAAAATCAATTTAATAATCACAACAAAAATATCATATTGTCTTGTTCATGTTCAAACTCGTCAATAGAGCATATATTGTTTAAACATTAGGAAGCAAATAGAAACAAAAATATTTACAAAACAGCATTGTATTTATTATATTCTCTACAGCACTAAGTTAAATATAAATCACATGTACAGTATAGGCTCATTCTGTAACTCATGTTTGGGCAGGTTTGATTAAAGGAAAGCAGGGATATACAACTGCTTTTCCCTCTGACATCACAACATCTATAACAAAATATTAACAAATTATAGATTATAGTATATTTAAGGTAAATTTGGTAGAAACACTTTAACTGTCCTTGTAAAACTAGGTTACATGGGAGCACTAGGAATGAGGTCTCACAACCATTGCATTATATTTGCATTGCCAGTGATGTAACTGGAACAGTTAAACAGTTTTTTTTCAGGATGTTTTGAAATGTAGCAAACTGCTTTTTTATTAAATCTGACCATACTCCCTTATATATTTGCATTTACCACTGTAGTCTTTCCAAATAATGATGATTGTTGTCTATTATCACAGTGTGTTAAAATTCAATTCCCTGCGTTGCTATGAAGGCACTCTGTGGCGATGAATCTTCACTGATTTTTCTTTGCAACCCATATTGTTGCTCAGGAAGATCAGATACCGTAGTATCAAGAAATTAGCGCCGCCAGGCATCGCTTTGATGTCCAGCAGCTCATCATGGGGAATTCCCATTTTGCCAAAATAGTGTTATTGGTGTCAAAATATAAATAACAAAGGTAGTGATTTAGAGTTGGACTGAAGAGCATTTATATATCATAATTTTGCATGCCATGTAAAAATGTTGAAAAGCGCATGTATACAGCTAGCACCAGTATTTTGACCTGGACGTTTCTAACACTTGCAGCTCCTTGCACTTTCAGAGGCAGACCAGGGGCATGTGTGTGTAAGTGTAGTACATTAAGGCAGAGCTGTAACTAGACATTATAGTGCCCTGGCAAAAAAGAACACTGGTGCCCCATAATCCCCCCCCCCCCCCCCCTCAATGCACCATGGTAGATGCTGCCTCTCAGCGGCTAGAGGGGATGTGCCTAGACCTTTACAAGAGCAATGCCTTTCTCCAAACCTGTTCTGCACTCTAATACCTGTTCTTGCAGCTTTGACTACTTGGCGTTGTTGCTGGTGTCTTATGCTCAATTGCTGCATGACTGGTTCCTGGAATGTTGGGTCTCTTTTTGTAAAAGTGATTGTTACAATTTCCTTCTGGAAAGTTGAGCAGTGAATGAACAATCTAGACCTTCCTAGATATTAAATTAGTAGCTTGTCCTGTTTAATAAAAAGGCCTCCTTTCACCCAATCAGCTCCAGAATTTAAGTAATAGCATTTATATTTTTTTATCATAATTATTCGTATTATCTTTTATTTATAAGGTGCCACAAAAGGTCCGCAGCACTGTACATGATTGTCAGGATGAGAGCATAAATCTGATATGATGAAATAGAATATTAAATGTCAGGGCCCAAATAAACTATTGCATTGATACATAGAAGTGAACCTGATTTTCAACTCAGATAAATGTTTGACCAAATGTTTTTAAAAAAGAAACAATTAGCCCAGTAAGAGGTAATTAGGTTGAGGAGACCTGCTTAAGATATGCAGATCATGTTTTGATCATGTATCCCACTTCCTAATTGACTTCCTATCAATAGGTAGTGTAAACACAAAGAACCACTAAATGGAAATGAGAGAGTCATTTGCCTAGCTGAGAATCTTGAAAACAAAAGCCACATTTGAAAGCCTATACAGGTATATATAAAAGTAAAATATCTTCATAGTTCATATGTTAGAAAATCTGGGTGACACTCCATACCAAGGAGCAGAAATCACACCAGGATTGTGAATGACAGGTACTGGCGGTATCCGGGAACAGCTATAATCACATATCTTTGGAAAAGGTATGTCACATTGTCATAATTTCATCTTGTTTGGTATTTAAATGAACGGGAAATTATGACCGGTTTATTGAAGGGGAAGTTATGTCTCTGGGATATATCTGTGAAGAATTTCCCAAATTCCCAAAGGTCAAAACTTTGGGAATATTTGTGAGAAAACTATAGTGACACCCAGGGGACATGATTGCCCCCCCCCTCACCCCCGATTAACACACCCCTGTGAAGAACGTCCCATTTCATTTTGCTTAAAACCCTGTGTTGGGAAGGGGCAAGTTACCAGTTTCTTGGGGATCAATCTAATTAAAGGACTGTCCTTCTTTTTCTGCCTACCTCCCGGCATACAGATTATGATAAGTAAGTTATGCTCTGTACTTTTATCCCATTTGTTTTTATAACTGTTTGCAATTTTTTTTTTTTACATATCCCTCTCCATCAGCCCTCAGAATTAAATTAGTAGCATTCACATTTAATAAACAGACATATTCTACCCCACCAGCCCCAATATTAAATTAATTACATTCCCATTTAATGAAAATACCTATTTCACCCCTCACCAGCACCCAACTTTAAATTAATAGCATTCCCATTTAATAAACAGACATGTTCCTCCTCGCCAAAATCCAAAATTAAGTGAATAACCTCCATTTTAATACAAAGGCCTATTTCCCCCACCAGCCCCATAAAGAAAATTATCGCTTACAACTTTTCCCACATTTAATAAAGATTATTAATAGAGACACTATAGAATTTTTTACTGATTTATTTTTATAATACTTATGTTTTATAGTATCATGCATTTATGTTTTCCTAAGAAAATCTCCCTTTCTTCTAGACCCCAGTTTCTATTCTCTCCAGACCTCCCATTCTCTCCGCAATAATTTAATGACCTAAGTGCTCCTGAGCTTCTCTTCTTCTCTCTGCTTCTTCTTGCTGTGTCTTCTTTCTTTGTCTTCTTTCTGTGTCTTCATGCTCCCTTCTTCTTGTTGCTTTTGTGATGGTTCCTCTTGTCTTCTCTTATTCTGACAGTGTCCTGAAGTCATTTTTGGACTCAGGACGCTGCAATGAGCAGGGAGCCGGCGCCGGATTTATGTGAATGGGCCCCATACATACCTCCCTTCCTCTCCAAACATTGCAGCATGCACCTGTTCTTCATTCTCTGCTAAAGTCAGGACTATCCAGCAGAAATCTGGACAAATGGGAGGTATGTAGTTTTGAGTTTGTAATTACCTTAAGATGTCTAGAACTCAAAATACAGATGTGGAAATGTAAGTGTACAGTTGAATATTTGCAGATGCAAAAGGGCAACTTTTACATTCAACTCTAAATCACCCCCAACATGTATATCCATGAGCTGCTTTTTATGCATTCTATGTAAGGTTTTCCTAGATATACTGAGATTTACCTGCACCTGGACATACTTACAGACATTATGGGTGATTACTTACTTTCAAAGTGATCTCCACTCTGAGATTTAAATAAGGTATTGTTATCAAAGTGAGTTGTTGCTATTTTCATGATTATTACGTCCTGGCCCTAATTACTTGACAGAAGGACCACTAAACCATTTTCACATATGAACTGTGAAAGTAAAGTACGTTATTTGGTGTTACCCCAACCTTTCTCTGCACGTTTATTAAAAAGTAAAGTATTACCCAGTCCATTAGTCAGCTAATGCTTATTTCACTTGATTAGGACACTAGTCTAATGGGAATTGATAACATCAATTAAAAAAAATCAGTCTGTTAGGTTGTTGTGCTTCAGTGAAGGAATCCACCAGTCCACACAGTGCATTTGTGCCTAGAAAATCTGCAAGCCTGTCACTCACATTCTGCTGGCTCAGATAAAGAAACACCTATCTCTGAACATAACCTGCGGCAAAGGGATTAAAGAACAGGATGGAATTATTTATTTAGCATAATCATTAAAGTTATTTCAAGTGTCTTATTCTTCTCAATACTCAATCTTTGATGTGCGTTAATTTAAAATAGAGGCTTTACTTCCTTAAATGTGGTTTATAAGTTGCAGGCTCAGCCTCTATTTGGGAGAAGTTTTGCTTTCTGAATAAGCTGGAATGTCCTGTCCACTGTTTTCAGTTTTACTGAACCTGATAAAAACACAGGAAAAACACCTAAGGCCTGAGTCATTAAAGAGAGCAAAGCATAAAAAAGGAATAACTCTGCACCTGGGCAAAACAATGTTGCATTGGAGGGGGAGGTAAATTTAAAATGTCAGATTTATAATTGGGGTAGGTCCTAGATTAACTTTATATTTCAGTGCAAAAACAAAGCTATCAAATATTTGTGTGCTAGATGAAAAAACAGCCAGTATTTAACTTATGTGCAAAATATTAAACTAATTTGCACCCCTTGCATTGTAACATGGTTTGTCCAGGAGAACTTTTACTACGTTTTTTTGTCTTACTTTCCTTAATGACTCAGGCCCCTAACTGTTTATTGATAGTACAGTGTCTCCCTGCAGAAAACACATATCTGTATACCTTTTACGTATTGAATTATAGATTAAATAGGCTATTAATTTTCGGGAACACCCCACATACCCCCTTTTACCTATACAGCACTTTGATGGCGGTCTCACATTTTATCAGTACTGACCTGATGGTCCATTCATGCTGATTGTCCAGAGAGCACAATGAGGTGCTGCACACACTGTTTGAATAGCTAGGACTACAAGGGCTGACTGCTTTCTCCTCCCTTTGCTGCCAACACAGCTGGACTTCCAGTTCACTATAGGCAATGGTAAGGTTTGTGAATAGAGAGGGACAGGGCTTAGACTGGTAATTGGGCAATTCTGTAATTTTCCAGAAGCACTCATGTGTCTAAGACTATTACTTGGCTGGCCTGGGTCTCTAAACTTGTGTTTAGTTGAGCTCATCAGTCTTAATCACCCTCCCAGGCAGATTTCAATAACAATCACGGACCACAACCACTGCACGCAGCTCCCACCTATGGGATATATGATTCTTGGACCACTAAGAGATATCAAGTAAAAATAACTTTTTTTTTTTAAGCTTTGAGTGAATATATGATTGTGGGTTGATGTGTTTGATATATCAGGACTGCTTTTTAGCTTTACCCCATTCATTCCCAAGTTAGTTAGCCCAAATCACTATCTGCACAGGAAGTTCATGTCTGGGAACATTTGTTATCTATATGACTTAGTTGGTTATTTTAGATTATGAACATTACTACAATTAGCATTTACTTATATAGGTCCAGTATACCCCTCAGAGCTTTACGATTGTGAAAAATACAGCATTAAAACCCAACTGGCTATTAAACAGACAAATATGGCCCTGCTTGTAAGCGTACAGTCTATGACTCAACACCTTCATAGACATATTCCTATTTAGTAATGGAAAAACAGAAAGCTCTTTGGCCCCTGGTGTGGAAAGAACCGAGACAGTTTTTCTTTGTATTGCTTGCCATTGTTGAGCAGTCAGGTAGCATCTGTTCATAGTACTATTAAAAACAGTAAGAACATCAACAACTGCAATTGTTTTCATTGCTGAAATTTATAGGATGCAGTTTTTTTGAGACACAGTTATATATACAAGGCAGAGCAGATATACACTACTTATTTACCAACCACCGAAACACACTCAACAATAGGTTTATGTCAACTTATAAAGGTGAAAATAGGGAATACGATTTGGCACTTTAAACCAGAAGCAAACTATTGATTGTAAATGGTCCATTACTTTCAAAGAGATCATTACTTATTATGGGGCCATGACTGTATAGTGTAAAATAATGATAGCTGAAACCACTCTTTTTGTTAAGTCATTTTTGAACTGACTTTACTAATTGACGATTCTATTGCCGTACCAAGCTTGTTTTTCAAGCCACATAGGTTTAATAAATGTTGTGCAGAAATAAGGAACAAAGGCACTGTTTAAGACAGGGGCTCTTTAATAAAGAGAGGACATTGTCAATTATGTTGGCCCACCAGGAAAGTAAACTCACCTTTATATGTCCTAGCAATTGAGTGTGGATTAGAGAGACCCTAAATACTTCTATCTCAGCCTTGATGTCCTAGGAAGACAAGAGACCTTTGTTTTAAAGAGAAGTCACCTATTTCAAGTGAAATGTAAAAGAATTCAAGTACAAAAAACATAATACTAGCATTTATCTTGTAATCTAAATACTATCCCTCACAATACATTAAGTAAGACGAGGGGCTGGCTGGCAAATTTTATTCCCGGGGGGCAAGACTCGGCTCAGCAGCCTATTTAGGAACATTTTAAAATAAATGCCTCCCTACCCCCCAGCCCAGCCAGCCTAAGCGTAAGACCAAATCCTTGATCTGAACAAATATCTAATCCCTAAACCTTGCCCAAACCATAATCTAAATCCAACAATAAAAGTAGTTCAAGATCTAATATTATCCTTAGACTTAAATATGTACCTCATAAGTAATAACTCCTAAGACAAATTAAGTTGTACTAGAGGAAATGTATGCTTGCAAGAAACCTTTATATATTCTACTATTAGGACAAGTCACAGTTTTTCTTGTGATTTACCCTAGGAATTAGGTACACACTAATGTTTGATCTAGGCACTTTAATGTATTAAAACAACGCTTCCTTAGCCGATTAAAGCTACATCTTTTGCAAGAATTCATGCTATTGTTTTGTGTAATAGCAACTGTTCACAGTTTCCTAGTACCAGAATAACTGGTTTCTGGTTTCTTCAGCACAGCAGGGGTTAATATATTTTGTCAAAACGTGAATTATTGTGTGAATCAATAACTTTCTGGCAATCCTGCCAGTTGGAATATCAATTGTAGCAGACTTCTTGCTTAAAACAGACAACTAAGGAGAGCTGTATATTAGCTGAGGCTATGAGTGCTGCATTGATATTGATCACTCGCTGAAATCCACAGCCAGAACAAAGTAATATAGGATTTCTATATAGGAATACTATTTGGATTCCTGTAGTAAAGGGACTTCACTGTATATAAATATTCTGCAAATTATTATTATTATTATTATTATTATTATTATTATTAGTGAAAGTGTTTCTCTGCTATTGAGGAATTTTCAGCATCTGGTAAACCCATATCAGTTGACATATGAGCTGTACAGGCAACAATATGCATCTCAGCCTCTGCAACTGCAAGGAACAGCCCTGCAGTGCCTAATGCTAAATTCAGCTTTGAGTGTATTGTTGATACTTTCAGTTGATACTTATATTTCTGTATACCACTTTAGCTAGTCTTAAGAGGTAATTACAGGAGTTGGGGAAATAGCTTACCTCAAGGGTCCCATGTAACATAATATGAGTATTAAAAATAATGTTTCTGGTTATGACTTTTTGCATTCTCTGTATGCTGGTAATAAATCCATAACATAATAACCACTCCATTCATTTGGAGCAGTGTGCAGAGCAGGGGTTCCCAAACTTTTGCAGTGCGCGGCCCCCTTAGAGTCTCCAAAAATGTTTCAAGGCACCCCTCCAAAATGATTACTGAGCAGTCCTGTTTTAGAAGTAGTCAAAAAGACATAATAAATATTTAGGTGAGAACAGAAATACTTATTTAGTTGTATACAAAAATAATACATATAAATCCAAGGGAAAATAATTTATTTATGTATATTTTTTTCAATTATATTTCTGTCAAAGAATAATTTACAGCTAACACACTCTCTGCCCCCTGCATCCACACACTCTCTGCCCTCTGCATCCACACACTCTGTGCCCCCTGCATCCACACACTCAGTGCCCCCTGCATCCACACACTCAGTGCCCCCTGCATCCACACACACCGTGCCCCCCTGCATCCACACACACCGTGCCCCCTGCATCCACACACACCGTGCCCCCTGCATCCACACACACCGTGCCCCCCTGCATCCACACACACCGTGCCCCCTGCATCCACACATACCGTGCCCCCTGCATCCACACACACACCGTGCCCCCTGCATCCACACACTCAGTGCCCCTCTGCATCCACACACACCGTGCCCCCTGCATCCACACACTCAGTGTCCCCTGCATCCACACACTCAGTGCCCCCTGCATCCACACACTCAGTGTCCCCTGCATCCACACATACCGTGCCCCCCTGCATCCACACACACCGTGCCCCCTGCATCCACACACACCGTGCCCCCTGCATCCACACACACCGTGCCCCCTGCATCCATACACACCATGCCCCCTGCATCCACACACTCAGTGAGCCCGGCACCCACACACTCATTCACACACTCAGTGCCCCCTACATCCACACACATTGTGCCCCCTCAGCCTCTGCCCGCTCTGCCTCTGCCTGCTCTGCCCCCTCAGCCTCTGCCCACTCTGTCCCCTCAGCCTCTGCCCCTCGCTGTGCCCTCAGCCTCTGCCCCTCACTGTGCCCTCAGCCTCTGCCCGCTCTGTCCCCTCAGCCTCTGCCCCTCGCTGTGCCCTCAGCCTCTGCCCCTCGCTGTGCCCTCAGCTTCTGCCCGCTCTGTCCCCTCAGCCTCTGCCCCTTGCTGTGCCCTCAGCCTCTGCCCGCTCTGTCCCCTCAGCCTCTGCCCGCTCTGTCCCATCAGCCTCTGCCCACTCTGCCTCTGCCCTCTCTGTCCCCTCAGCATCTGCCCCTCGCTGTGCCCCCGCCGTGGACAGGAAGAAAAAAACAACTACTTACCAATCCGGCGTGTTGCCGGGCGTGTTGACGTCACGCCCGGCATTCAGTGAGAAACGAGGAAGGAGGAGGATGCTGGGTCCCGGGCACCGCCGGATTGGTAAGTAGTTGTTTTTCTTTTTTCTTCCTCTTCTTCCTGTCCACGGCACCCCTGTGACAGCGCCGCAGCACCCCTGGGAGCCGCGGCGCACAGTTTGGGAACCTAGGGTGTAGAGCCTTCATTTTATACAAGGGGAACCCATATAGTAAGGAAAGCCATTGTAATTACAGATCAAATGCATCCATGGGGAAATTATACAATAAATTATAGTTTAGGAATATCTAACATAGTAACATACATAGTTGTTGAGTTGAAAAAAGACACCAGTCCATCAAGTTCAACCTATTTTTCATCTCCTGTGATCCCTCTCTTATATTTGAAATTGATCCAGATAAAACAATCTGCTTCAATCGGGAAAAATTCCTCCTGACCCAATATTTCAGTCCTATTTCTCCCTGGATCCACTACTGTCCTTTATTTTAATTAACGGTCGTAACCCTGAATACCCTTTTCCGCTAAAAATTTGTCTAACCCTTTCTTTAACATATCAATTGAATCTGCCTTCACAACCTTCCCTGGCAGTGAATTCCATATCTTGACTGCCCTTACTGTAAAGAACCCCTTCCTTTGCTGGTTGTGAAACTTCCTCTCCTCTAACCTTTGGGGGTGACTGCGTGTCCTATGGGGTAAAAAGTTTTCATGAAAGTTCTCTGTATTGACCCTTAATGTATTTGTACATAGTGATCCTATCCTGTCTTAGAACCTCTTTTCTAAAAGTAAATATGCCTAAACTGGCTAACCTTTTCTCATAACTTAATGACTCCATACCCTCTATCAATTTTGTCGCCCTTCTCTGAGCACTTTCTTGTTCCAAAATGTCTTTTTTATAGAGTGGTGCCCAGAACTGTACTCTGTATGCAAGATGAGGTCATACCATTGATTTATTTAGTGGGCAAATTACACTGTCTTCCCTTGTATCTATGCCCCTTTTTAGGCATGCCAATACTTTAACCTTGAAGCTGTTGCTTGACATTGAGCACTCTTGCTACGTCTACTGTCTACGATCACTCTCAAATCTTTTAACATTTTAGATTACCCTAAATTTAGACTGCTTGCTTCTTTTTGATCCCTAAGTGCACATCCTTACATTTATCTATGTTAAACTTCATCTTCCATGGGGCCGCTCAGTCCTTCAGTTTATTCAAATCCCTCTGTAAAGAAAGTACATCTTGCTCTGATTTTATTATCTTACAAAGTTTGGTGTCATCTTCAAAAATGGAAACTTTGCTCAATTAACGATCACCAAGGTCATGAATAAATATACTAAACAGTAGTGGCCCCAGCACAGAACCTTGAGGTATACCACTTAAAACTTTTGACCAATTAGAAAATGTTCCATTTATCACAACTCTCTGTTCCCTATACTCCAACCAGTTTTTGAGCCAAGTACGAATGTTGTTTCCTAGACCTAGTTCCCTAATTTTGTAAGCTAACCTCATGTGGCACTGTATCAAAGGTCTTTGCAAAACTCAAGTAGACCACATCTACTGCACTACCATGGTCTAAGTTCACACTAAATTCCTTGTAGAAACTAATTAGATTAGTTTGACATGACCTATCCCTCACAAGCTGATCTCCACTAATAATCTTATTCGCACCAAGTAATCCTGAATACTATCACTTAATATGCCTTCCAGTAGTTTCCCCACTATTGATGTCAGGCTTAAAGGTCTATAATTCCCTGGTTGTGATCTCATTCCCTTTTTAAACAACAACACCACTTCTGCTATTCGCTTATCCCTCGGTACTGAGCCAGATGAAATTGAATCTATGAATTTTAAGAATAGCAGTCTAGCTATTTCTGAGTTTAGCTCCATAAGAACCCTTGGGTGTATGCCATCTGGACCTGGAGCTTTGTTTATCTTAATTTTATTCAGTTACCTTTGGACTTCTTCCTTTGTCAGTCAAGTATCAAGTAATGGAACGGTTGCACTTCCATTTTATGTATTATTTCTACCATTTGTTCTTCTCTAGTAAATACTGAAGAAATGAAAGTGTTTAGTACCTCTGTTTTTTCCTTATTATTATTAATCAATCCACTCATCTCACTTCTAAGGGATCCTATATTGTATTATTTATTATTTACTTATATTATTATATTATCCTATAATCCTTTTGCCATTTATATACTTAAAAAAGGGTTTGTTTTACTTTTATTTTGCAACTTGTTTTTCATTTTCTAA
Source organism: Mixophyes fleayi (assembly GCF_038048845.1). Taxonomy (NCBI): domain Eukaryota; kingdom Metazoa; phylum Chordata; class Amphibia; order Anura; family Limnodynastidae; genus Mixophyes; species Mixophyes fleayi. The sequence goes on along the minus strand of NC_134402.1, from coordinate 284,405,197 downwards.
TTTAGCCAATCTAATTTCCTTTTTGCATGATTACATTCCTTGTAGATATGGAAGGTCTCCTCAGTCCCTTCCAACTTAAACCATTTAAATGCAGGCTTCCTCCATTATCTTTTTAGTTAGCCACATTGGTTTAGACTTAATTCTTTTACATTTGTTTCCCACAGGAATAAACTTATTTGTGTATTTTCCCAACAAGATTTTAAAGACAGCCCACTTTTCTTCTGTATTTTTTCCTTCAAAAATTGCGTCCCAGTCTATGCACTTTATAGACTCCTTTAGGATATTAAAATTTGCCTTTCTAAAGTTTAAAGTCCTAGTTGATCCCTTATACTGTTGCTTCTGGAAACTAATTTCTTATGAGACGATATTATGATCACTGTTTCCCAAGTGCTCCCTGTTACTGTTCTTTAAAAGCCATAGAATAACAGCAGTTCCTACACTTATAATGTGTGGTGGTCGAGTACTGATGGGAATCCTTCCCTTACCTTGTCCTCCAGACACGAGTCAGGTTCTTTTCTGTTCGGATATCCGGTGGTCTGGAGATAAATACTTCAATGAAAGGGACAAGGATTGGTCAAACAACTTGGGTTTATTGAGAATGCGGTAAGAATAGTTTCGGTAAGACACCGCGCCACTGACCCCTTCAGCTCAATAGTAATGACAAAATAATGCGTCTGATCTGCATAGAGCACAATAACATTTAACATATGACATACACCTGGTGAGTATAAGGCAGAATAACGATAACATCTTCAATGCACATTGTCTAATAAGGCACACTGGTAATCACAGTTACTACTTTCACGTTAACAATATCTGACTGGTGATGATGCAAGAACCATCAATAATAACCTATCAAGACTCTTACGGTCACTACCGCGCCCACTAGTGGGCTACTTCTTATTCAGGTGTTTGGGGTACCGTGATATTCCCTATGGGTCAGTCGCCCCACTTTTAGCATCTACTGCTGAGTTAACTTGAATTGCAGCGGTACCACTAACACTGAATATCACACCTTCAATATTAATAAATCAATTCTTAGGTAAATCACATAACATTACTAAAACATTTGGTGCACCAATATTATCCCCGGTAACGTTACCATATTTTCCACTCAGTCCTGGGCTGACCTGTGCACAGGAATTTGGTAGTGTTCCAATGTCCTGAAGAGGTTTCCATCAAGGGTTAAGTATTATAGTAGAAAGCAGGGCTGTTGCTCATTTCAGCCACAAGATGGCGCTGTTCTCTCAACAGTCAATAAATCTCTATCAGCACACACACACAGGATATAGCTGAAACGACCGTCTTAATTGTTCCCTGCAGCCTGTGTAAGGTATGATCTGGGGGAAAAGCTCTCACAATCCTTCATTGTACAAGAATGCAATGTCAGTTTTGGATAGATTCTCTCATCACTCTTCCCTCTGACACTGGGGTGTGTGCAGTACACTGCAAGCTAGGGTTTTACCTTGAGATGTTTCTGGAGTTAGTGGAGACTGTCTTTGGCACCCCGCTGCGTGTCCCCAGCTGTTCTCCGTCCGCTTTGCTGGCAATGTCACAGTTCTGGCAGCAGCTTATCTTCTCTCTGCTCGGCTGCACATCCCCCACCTTGTTCCTTCTACCATGCTGCTCTCTCTCTCCTCCTTCCTGCACATCCTCTTCCTGTTACTCCCCCAGCCAATCAGGGCCTTCATCCTCCTCCTGTCAATCACTCCTGGGCACAAGTTTTCAGGAGCACAATTAACCCCTTGTAGCCCTGCGTTTTAAAAGCATTTATGCACTCCTCTGTGCTGTTCAACAGGGCTTTGGGGTACCACAAATGTGTTAAGTACATTTGTCAGATTTGCCTCTTCCTTCCTATGAACAATAAATAGAAACGTCAGGAAAGATTATTTGTTACAAAAAGTAAAATATTCAAGATAATTGGTGTAATTTAAGTATATGTTATGTATGCAAAATATTTGTTTAAACATACTCTAATAATAGAGGCTGCATAACAGTCATGGTAATGGTACCAGTAGCCTTATAAAGAGCAAAGTTCCATAGCAGTTATGTACAGAAATATTTTAATGCAGGTATAACTTGGGAATGCTTTTAGCCTCAGGTGCGGATAGCAGATCGTTGTTTCATACTCACTTTCTGTTTTTCCTTCTGCAGTTCATTTTATGTTGGCACATGGCCTTTGTATGAGCTTATTGAAAATCTCAGCAGACGTCACTAGCATACAACATTGCCTAGTCAGTCCTGTTCAGTCAGTTTATGGGTGTTCTGACTGGCACGCACAATTACCCTTCTTGGAATAGAATCACCAGCCGCATTCAATAACAATTTAAATAGTAAATGTTTAACTAGTAAGTAGATTAGTAAATGTGTATACATAGCATACATGTATACATTGCAATACATGCTGTTGAGTCAGAGTGAGGCTTTCTTGCTTCCAGTAAGAGCCGTCACCTGTATTTTAGCTTCATTCCTATGGACACTATCACACTAGGGGCTGTGATAATTAATTTCTAATTCAATGGGGTGATTTCATCTAGATCCATTTATAATACAGCACATATTAAAATTCGAAGAAACTAATTACCATGAAATAGTATGGTGATTTGTCATTCTATTTTTTCTGTGATCTATACTGGCTAATTGTTGTATAAGCCTAATAATATTAAAGTGTAAAAAGAGAAAGAAAACTAGATAATGGAACTATCAAAGCCAATGAATGTAAATCATCATCATCACCATTTATTTATATAGCGCCACTAATTCCGCAGCGCTGTACAGAGAACTCATTCACACCAGTCCCTGCCCCATTGGACCTTACAGTCTACATTCCCTACAAGGGAATGAGAAACGGGGAAGGGAAAAGACAGTGGGATTTGAGGCACTCCTATGGTACACTAAAACATAACTTTTATTGGATTGATTAAAATGGAAAGAAATAGAGCGAAATATTACATAAAATAAGTGATAAAGTGGTCCCACCATATCCTCATAAAAATTCTTTGTTCGTATATATAGAATTATATAGATATAATGATGTTTATCAACAAATGCATAACAGCTATAATCAAGAATCTAGTCCTATTTTGTAATTCACCTCGGTAAATACAGAGTATATGCCTGTAATAGAGATTGCAGTAGGAAATGATTAACAATAATATTGAAGTATGTGATCTGTATCTAGTCTGTTATAACAATGTGATAAGGTTGTAACTTATACATAAGGTTGTTTTTGGAGAGTATTATAGTTACCCAAGATAGCAAGAACAGTAATATGGGTGCAGATACAATAGGCAAATATATGCTAATCCCACATAAATGTCCTTATTAAACAGCCGTGAATTTATATAATATTGGATGGTGCTAGTAAATGCAGAAACAGATTAACTGTATACGGCTGTAGCAGTGACACCAAAGGATCATATAGCGATAATGACCCTGAATGGGAGAAGTACTGAACCGTTAGTGAGCACCTGATAAGTTCGCGACCATGAATTCTAGTATAAGAGTCCGTGGTAGTAAAAAAGTGCTAAATAGGTCAAGCTATATATGGCTGCAGCAATTAGACAGGCATAGAAAGAGATTGGAGGAATCGCGGGGTTATGTGATAGTTCCCTTCCTAATAATGACTGGGGAGCGATTCATGTAAAAGGCTGATAGCAAGAGGATTGGTGAGACAGGACGCCGACGCACGTTTCGCTCACTGGCTTTTTCAAGGCAGAATGATTTCAAGAATTGACAGCTTGTCACTCACCGGACTGTGAGTGCCTTTGCGCTGGTGCGTGGTTCCCTAGCCTTCCTGCCGACGCATGTCCTGAGCCGCGGCCGTCCGCCATCTTGATGGACTGCGCATGCGCAGCCTCCAAGAACTTATGACCTTTGCTTTTATTCTAATTGGTGGATCAGGCACCTCTCCCTATTTAAGGCACCTGTGCTCATTACATCGTTGCCTGATCTTGAGTCTCATTCCCTGTGAGTCTCTGAAGGTGTCTCCTGTGTTCTGCTAGTGTCTTCAACTTCCTGCTGATTACCTGTGCTACTCATCGGTGGTTTCCATACCCGCTACTGATTCCTGTATCCTGCTCCTGTCCTCAGCTGGCTTCTGGATTACCTGCCCTGCTCATCAGTGGTTCTCATACCCGCTACAGACTCCTGTATCCTGCTCGTGTCCTCAGCTGGCTTCTGATTACCTGCTCTGCTCACCTGCGGTTCCCATACCCGCTACAGCCGTTCAGTGTCCCTGCTGTGCCTGCATATCCTTGTGGACAAACTCCTCTACTCGTCAGCGGTATGCTTAATTGTTATTGACTATCAACTGTTACTTGGCATATCCGCCTAGGACAAGCTTCTCTACCCTGCAGCGGTATCCATACCCGCTATAGACTATTTGTTGTTACGCTGCATATCTGTTTGGAACAAGCTTCTCTACTCAGTAGTGATATGCATACTTGTGATTGACTATCAGTTATTATCCCGCATATCCACTCTGTGTAAGCCTCTCTACTCAGCAGCGGTATACATACCGTTATAGACTATTAGCTGTAATCGCTGCATATCTGTTTGGAACAAGTTCCTCTGTGCTCTCAGTGTCTTCATACCGTTATTGACTCTTGCATGCCTCCACTCATCCGCACCTGTACGACTTCTCACCATAGCAGTGGTACAACTTGCTGTACGCAGACCACTGACTTCCCCGCTACCTACCTGCACCTGGACAAGTCTTCCTTTCACAGCAGTGGTACAACTTGCTATCCGCAGACCACTGACTCTCCTGTTACCTTCCTTCACCCGCTCACGACCAGCCTGGTCTCCGTGGTTCAAACCTGCCTTTCCACTATAGATGCAAGTCGCTGACTCATCTACCAATATAGCTGCAAGTCGCTGACTCATTTACCAGTATAGCTGCAAGTCACTGACTATCATCAATTCCATTGGCATCCTCTCTCCATCTGCTGTTATATACGTTCCACTATTCACCCTGCTGCCAGAGGACCGCTGTGCAAACTCTGCCTCTCTGGTAAGCATAGTCAATTGGTGAAATCCTGGGCAAGACCCCTAGTGCCCGTGACAGTAAGATCAGGCCATGACAGACCCAGGATCGGAACCAACAGCTAAAAGATGCTGCAGTACCTGGTTACTCGGATTGAACAACAAGAGGTTCGACAGCAACAGTTGTTTCAATGTTGTCAGGCTTTAGCCGCCTGAGGAATCCCTGAGCAAAATGTAGCAGCTACTGTTGATCCTCCAGTACCTCCATCTTCTTCCCCAGTGCCATCCCAGGTGTCTACCACTTCCACGCTACACCTGCCTACTCCTTCTAAGTATGATGGAGACCCCAAAACCTGTAGGGGTTTACTTAACCAATGTTCCATTCATTTCGAACTCCAACCTCATAACTTTTCTACTCATCGTTCCAAAGTGGCCTATCTCATCTCTTTGTTTTCCGGACAGGCTCTCGCATGGGCCTCCCCTCTGTGGGAAAGAAATGACCCCTTATTGGAGGATAGTGCCATGTTTATTTCTACGTTTCGAAGAATTTTTGACGGATCTGGTCGTGTTATCTCTGCAGCTTCCAGTATTCTCCGACTACGCCAAGGATCTTGGTCTGTAGCTCAGTACGTCATACAATTTCGGATTCTTGCCTCTGAGCTTCAGTGGAACACTGAGGCGCTGATAGCCGCCTTCTGGCAGGGGCTTGCCGATAAGATCAAAGACGCACTGACCTCACAAGAGTTACCCTCCTCCTTGGACGATTTGATTTCTCTATGCCATCGTGTAGACATGAGGTTTCGTGAGAGAGATTCCGAAAGAGTAACTTCCTCCAAAGCGCCTGTTCGCTCAGTATCCCAAGTTCGTCATCTTCCACCTCTAGTAAAACCCATGGAGGTAGGTCGCTCCAAATTAACATCTGAAGAGAGAGAGCGACGAGTGAAGAATAGACTCTGTATCTATTGTGCTGACTCTACTCACATGCTGAACTCATGCCCTAGAAGGTCGGGAAATGCCAGGCCCTAACCAGTTCTGGAGAGGTACGGTTAGGGTCCCTGGAGTCCTCTCCATGTTCTACGGATGCTAAAGTCTGTGCTTTTGATGTTACCGTTTCCTTTGCTACCAAATCATTTATGTCTCAAGCACTTCTAGATTCTGGAGCTGCTGGAAATTTTATCTCTAGTTCCCTAGTGAATCAATGGTCCCTACCAGTGATTCCTTTTAAAGCACCTATAGCTGTTACTGCTATCGATGGATCACGTATAATTAATGGACTCATTACTCAAAGTACGTCTCCATTGACTCTTCAAATTGGAGCCTTACACCAAGAGAAAATTTCTTTACTGGTCCTTCCTGTTACCACCAGTCCCATCGTTCTTGGCCTTCCATGGCTTCAACTTCATTCCCCTCAGATTGACTGGAACACTCCTCAAGTCACTTCCTGGGGTCCCGATTGTCGTCATAGATGTCTCTCTCAAGTTGTTCCACTCAAAATACATCAGTCTTCCATTTCACCTTGCCCATCGGGTCTCCCTCCACAGTATGCTTCCTTCGCGGATGTATTCGATAAGGTTCAGTCTGAACGCCTTCCTCCCCATAGGGCGTGGGATTGTCCGATTGACTTACAACCTGGCAAGAACCCTCCTAGGGGTCGTGTGTATCCACTCTCGCTACCAGAAAATCAAGCAACATCTGAGTATATCAAGGAGAACCTCCAGCGAGGATTTATTCGACCTTCCACCTCTCCCGCTGGAGCGGGGTTCTTTTTTGTGAAGAAGAAGGATGGATCATTACGACCCTGTATAGATTATCGTGGACTCAATGCCATTACCATCAAAAATCGGTATCCTATTCCACTAATTACCAAGCTCTTTGATCGCTTTAAGGGAGCCCGGATCTTCACAAAGCTTGATCTTCGAGGCGCTTATAACTTAATCCGGATCAAGTCTGGAGCGAATGGAAGACAGCTTTTAACACCAGGGATGGCCATTATGAATATCTAGTTATGCCATTCGGGTTGTGTAACGCCCCCACTGTCTTCCAGGGTTTCGTGAATGAGATCTTCCGGGACTTGTTGTATGTCTGTGTCGTCTACCTGGATGACATATTAATCTTTTCCCAGGATCTGCCAACTCACCATCAACATGTGGCAGAGGTCCTTTCCAGACTCTGAAGAAACTCTTTATTCTGCAAGTTAGAAAAATGTTCCTTTGAGTTATCCCAGAATCCATCTAATCCATCTTATCTGTGAATTTAATCTGATAAGAACATTCCAGTCATTGACACAAGGGCTCAATCTTACACCTGGATTTATGACCCACTACTTGGACACACTTCACACCACACAGTAAAGTGACTCCAGATCTCTGAATTCATAGGACTTTATGCTTCTATCCGTAAGGAAAACCTCAGTTTTATTACTTTAGCTTAATGATATATTCCCCCCCCTGTAAAAAAAATTCTTGATGTAAAAGGTCTTAAATGCTGTGCCTGTTTCTTAGTCATTCATTTGTAAAGTTGCCTGATGAATGGGCCTCTGTGCTCTGAAAGCTAGCAAATATAATAATATTTTTTATATATATGTGGTGGTCAAGTACTGATGGGAAATCCTTCCCTTACCTTGTCCTCCAGACACGAGTCAGGTTCTTTTCTGTTCGGATATCCGGTGGTCTGGAGATAAATACTTCAATGAAAGGGACAAGGATTGGTCAAACAACTTGGGTTTATTGAGAATGCGGTAAGGATAGTTTTGGTAAGCCACCGCGCCACTGACCCCTTCAGCTCAATGGCAATGACAAAATAATGCATTTGATCAGCATAGAGCACAATAGCATTTAACATATAACATACACCTGGTGAGTATAAGGCACAATAGAGATAACATCTTCAATGCACATTGTCTAATAAGGCACACTGGTAATCACAGTTACTACTTTCAAGTTAACAATATCTGACTAGTGATGATGCAAGAACCATCAATAATAACCCATCAAGACTCTTACGGTCACTACCGCGCCCACTAGAGGGCTCCTTCTTATTCAGGTGTTTGGGGTACCGCGCTATTCCCTCTGGGTTAGCTTGAATCGCAGCGGTATCGCTAACGCTGAATGTCACACCTTCAATATCAATAAATCAACTCTTAGGTAAATCGCATAACAATAACATCATCTAAAACATTTGGTGCACCAATATTATCCCCGGTAACGTTACCATATTTTCCACTCAGTCCTGTGTTGACCTGTGCACAGGAATTTGGTAGTGTTCCAATGTCCTGCAGAGGTTTCCATCAAGGGTTAAGTATTATAGTAGAAAGCAGGGCTGTTGCTCAGTTAAGCCACAAGATAGCGCTGTTCTCTCAACAGTCAATGAATCTCTATCAGCACACACAGGATATAGCTGAAACGACAGTCTTAATTGTTCCCTGCAGCCTGTGTAAGGTATGATCTGGGGGAAAAGCTCCCAAGAAGGGAACAGTAGCCTTCCTTGTACAAGAATGCAATGTCAGTTTTGGATAGATTCTATCATCACTCTTCCCTCTGACACTGGGGTGTGTGCAATACACTGCAGGCTAGGGTTTTACCTTGAGAGGGTTCTGTATTTAGTGGAGACTGTCTTTGGCGACCCGCTGCGTGTCCCCAGCTGTTCTGCGTCCGCTTTGCTGACAATGTCACCAGTTCTGGCAGCAGCTTATCTTCTCTCTGTTCGACTGCACCAAGCCCCCCTTGTTCCTTCTACCATGCTGCTCTCTTTTTCTCCTCCTTCCTGCACATCCTCTTCCTGTTACTCCCCCAGCCAATCAGGGCCTTCATCCTCCTCCTGTCAATCACTCCTGGTTACACGTCTCCAGGAGCACAATTAACCCCTTGTAGCCCTGCATTTTAACAGCGCTTATGCACTCCTCTGTGCTGTTCAACTGGGCTTTGGGGCACCACATATATATTATGCGGTTTCTTTTGAGATTGTATATTCCACATAGCTATTGTATATATTCTGCAGTCTGGTCTTGGTGAGTAAAGAAAATAAACATTACTGTCTATTGAAGTCAGAAATCTCTTCTGTATTTCTGCATTTCTGTGGGCAGCATGGTGGCTTAGTGGCTAGCAAGTGTGCCTCACAGGAATGGGGTCATGAGTTTGATTCCTGACCATGGCCTTATCTGTGTGCAGTTTGTATGTTCTCCACGTGTTTGCGTGGGTTTTCTTTGGGTGCCCTGGTTTCCTCCCACACTCCAAAAATACCTACTAGGAGTTTAATTGGCTGCTATTAAATTGACCTTAGTCTCTCTCAGTCTGTGTGTGTGTATATTAGGGTATTTAGACTGTAGGTTCCCATGGGGTAGGTACTGATGTTAGTGAGCTCTCTGTACAAAATAACCGCTCAATCCAAAGCAAACTTTTTAATACAAAGGCAAAACATTTTCTAGCTGCATCTAGCATGGAGATGCCCAACAGTGTTTGCATGTCACAATACTGTGTGTCACAAGTTGTAATGTATTCTGACTGTAACAGTTTGTACAACATAGGATTATAGATGTATGGGAGACTAATTCTTATTACAATGTATTTATTATGGATGACAGTTGAACATTAACAAAATGCCAATACACAAACTTTAGGTAGTTCACAGGTCTCAGCATTACCCTGCTGAATTTATAGCTGCTGACTTACTATTGGAAATGCTATAAATGTGTTGGACTTCTTTGTCTCTTACTTCCCCCTGCACATCCAGAGATGCAGTTTCTCCTAGAAAACAAAGTCATATATACATTGTTGTGTGGAGTTTTGGGTTGGATAAGAAGGGGCACTTAATGGGTTTCATGGTAGAAATCTAAGGCACTGTAGGAAGCTCTTTTAGGTTTGTTTTGAAATATGCATCTTCAGTCTTTGCTATTGGTGTTAGTTCAAGCGAACAAACATGTCTGTAGCCCACAAGCCACATACTATAAGACATATTGCATGCCTATAAAGTCCATTATAAGTCCAAATTTTGCCTTTGTTTTCCGATCCACACTACACGATTGGAACATTTTTATACTTTTCAATTATGTGTTTGCCACAGAAATCCATTTTAAGACAAAGATGGAATGAAACACATCTTTGTTATTTATTGCACATTTATGAAACGGTTTTCCTTGCAGTTGGAAGTGCTCTGGTGAACTCTCTGTGGAATAACAAAGTACAGAGTGTATGACTTTAGTTCCTAATCAGTAGACCTAGATTTCACCATGACTTAATAAACATGCACAGCTCAATTTCTCTCTAGATTTGTACAGATCTAATTTGTTATGGCATGCAAGTAAATTGGTTATCAAAATACATCATCCCAGAAATGTGAGCAATGTTGCTTATTCAACCATTTTAAACCCCCTTCTGTGCCAGAGGCAATCTGTGCCTTAATATTATCCAAGTAAACAAATGCTCTGTGCTCTTCCATATAGTGTATCACTGATTTACACTGATATAACTATTTCTAAGCATATGGTGATAATTAGTATTGATAGCTTCATTGCAAATTATGTTAACATTATTGATTATATAGATGGCATGTGAGGAAATTAAACATGGTTTTAGACATAAATCACTTTGTTTAGTTACAACCAGTGGTCGGAGGTGGGGGTATATACAGTGGTATGCTATACTGCCACTTCTCCTACTATCTTCATTATAAAAATATTACATTCCATTCACTTCATCATCATCAATTTATAAAGCGCCACTGATACTGCAGCGCCGTACAGAGAGTACATGCACATCAGTCCCTGCCCCATTGGAGCTTACAGTCTAAATTCTCTAACATACACACACACACACACAGACAGAGAGAGACTAGGGTAGGTTTTGATAGCAGCCAATTAACCTACCAATATGTTTTTGGAGTGTGGGAGGAACATGGGAGAACATACAAACTCCACACAGATAAGGCCATGGTTGGGAATTAAACTCATGACCTCAGTGCTGTGAGGCAGAGGTGCTAACCACTTAGCCACTGTGCTGCCCCACTTAAATTCCCATTACAATTTTCTTACAGCCACATCTAAATGATGATGATTTCACAATGTCTTGCTCAAGATGATGGCAAATCAGGGTGTTTTATAAAGAATGTGGGATATCTGTAATAATGCAAAAACTATACAGTAATTGAAATTTTTTCTGTAAGACTAAGTAGTGCATTAATGTGCAGATAACCCCCATGATAAAACACTTAAATTGTAAAATGCTGAAATAAAGGCAGCCCTGGTGTTCCAGTACTATAACTAATATAAGAAAAAAAAGTAAATACTCTAATTAAATTCATTGTATGGTCCAAACATGAAAGCGGACAGTCGTTTTGGGTGAGAATGTTTACTTTGCAGGCATTCAGTTATAGAATGAAAGTCTGCAAAATGTTGCACAAATTGTCTGCTCATATTGACCATGAATATCTGCATATCAATTTGTACACCACTTTATTTGATACAGTTCCTTAGAGATTTTGGTCCATGTTGACATGATAGCATCACACACTTGCTGAAGATTTGTCAGCTGCAAATTCATGCTGCAAATCTCTTGTTCCACCACATCCCAAAGGTGCTCTATTTTAACGAGATCTGTTGACTGTGGAGGCCACTGGAGTACAGTGAACTCATTGCCTCCTTTTTTTCTATCTCTGCCCTGATCCTGTAAGTGGTGCCCACTCTACTGGGCACAGAGCATAGGCTTTATAGGACACAGGAATTCACATTTACCTCTTTGCCCTATGCACCTTTCTCTGCTAAGCTGGTACTTGCTTATACCTATTGCACTTTGTTTATACTTATTGCACTTTGTTTTTACTGCATTGTGCTTTTGTACTACCCTGTACCCTGCACTGTTATCCCATGATCTATGTACGGCACTGCAGACCCTTTGTGGCGCCTCCTAAAAAAAGATAATAATAATAACAATAATAATAAAAATAATAATAATTGTCATGTTCCTGACACCAGATTGAGATAACGTGGGCTTTGTGACATGGCACGTTATCCTTCTGGAAGTATCCATTAGAAGATGGGTAGACAGTGGCCATAAAGGGATGCACATGCTCAGCAACAATACTCAAGTATGCCATGGCATTTAAACAATACTCAATTGGTATTAAGGGGCCTAATGTGTGTCAATAAAACATTCCCCACACCACCACCTGCCTTGACACAAGGCGGGATGGATCCATGGATTCATGATGCTTACACCAAATTCTAACCCTACCAACTGCATGTTGCAGCAGAAATCGAGACTTGTCAGACTGGGGAATGTTTTTACAATCTTCAACAACTAGTGAGCCTGTGCCCAATGTAGCCTCGGTTCCTGTTGTCAGCAAGAGTGGAACCTGGTATGAATTTCTGCTGCTGTAGCCACCTCAAGGTTAGGTGTTCAAATGTGCTGTACTTCATAAAACTGTTGCCCTATTGTTATTTGCGTTACTTTTGCCTTCCTGTCAACTTGAAGGTGTCTGGCCATGCTCTTCTGACCTCTCTCATAAACAAGGCATTTTTGCCCATAGAACTGCTGCTCACTGGATGTTTTCTGTTTTGTGCACTATTCTCTGTAACCTCTAGAGACTAGTGTGCATTTAAAACCCAGGATATAAGCAGTTTCTGACATACTCAAAACACCTGTTTAGCACAAACAATCTTTTCACAGCCAAAGTCACTCAAATCACATTTATTCCCCATTGTGGTGTTTGGTCTGAACAACAACTAAACATTTTGGGCCTGATTGATTAAGGAAAGTTAAGCAAAAAATTGAGTAAGTTTTCTTACTCAAGTTTTCTGGACAAAATCATGTTACAATGCAAGGGGTGCAAATTAGTTTATTATTTTTCACATAAGAAAAATACTGGCTGTTTTTTCATGTAGCACACAAATACTCCATAGCTTATTTGTGCACTGAAATTTAAAGTTGATCTAGGACATGCCCTACCCCAACTATAAATCTGTAATCACATTTTAAATTTACAACCCCTTCCAATGCAACATGGTTTTGCCCTACTTACTTTTGCTTAACTTTCCTTAATGAATCAGGCCCCTTGATCATATCTGCATGTTGTTATGCATTCAGTTGCTGCCACATGATTGGTTGTTAGATATCTGCATTAACAAGCATGTAGATGGAAAAATAGGTAAGTTGTCGTACTGAATTCACCAGCCTTAGTGAAATGTACCTTGCAAGTATACCTTTTTAGCTTAACCATATGAATTCATTCACTAATTGATATTGGGAAAACATAGACTGTGTTTGTCTAAACAAGTTAAATATATTCCCATCTTTTTTCTTATCTATTTGTTATCTCTATTTGAGAGCAAAAAGATTGGTCTAGACATAACTGTATAATACAGTCTGTATATTGTATTTGAAGTCTAGATCTGTATGATCGTATATCACCGGTGATCCGTACTTTAAAAGTAATATATCAGTGAACTGATTATGAGATTAAATAAACATTTAGAGTCTATTATTGTTTTATAACACTCATTGTATCTTGTTTTGTGTATTTAATGTTTTACCATATTATCTCCATTTCACAGATTTAATATTTTGAGTGAATGCGCTGAGTTTTTCTTTTTATTGTTTCCATTAATCAGGATCTGACAAATCCTTCACAGCTGCGATTGTTGCATTTACTTGATACGTTCTGGATACATAGTCTATCAGAGCTGAAATCTGTTGTCGTTGCTTTAGATCTTACGTTATCTCAGTTGTTGTTATTATAAGCAATGAAAAACAGGAGGATGGTGGTAGAAACATACCAAAAAAGATAAGGAAATACTAATACGATGGTGTGTATATGGTAACATAATGGAGTATGCAAGGGTTTACCTTAAGGGGATTTGTAAGGGGATTTGTTGTTTTTTAAAAAAAGGGAAAATGGAAAAGAAGGATATGGTGGTGAATTGGTGGCTATTTGTCCTTGGATGGAAGTCAATCAATATGATCAGAGGATGGCTTGAGGGACTCTGATTTACATTTAAAAATGGTTATTTCTGCTATGTTCTGTTAGGTTACTCTTTTTCAGATCCAGTTCAGTACCAAGTATGCATCTTGGGGAACTTTTGGGTATTTTGGGTGATGCACCAGGAATTAGCAAGATCAGATGGGAAGCAGTTGGGATTGGCAAAAAGTGAGGTGGTAGTCAGATGGCTAAGCATACGTGATATGAGATGGGGTAATGTGGTACCAGTATGTAGAGGCTGTATGTCTGGCATACTAGTTGATGCTGGATGTACTGACTTGGGAATGGTGCCTATGAGAAAGTTCATAAATAAAATGAAGGAGGATCTGTTAAGGTTCTAAGTTTAATTAACTGACACCACAGCAGTATTGTCAGAGATGATGATGGTGGCATGACAGGTCTCCTAAAAGTGGGGACTAGGATTCAAATTAACGGACTGATGGGAAAATTTGTGGCCTGTAATGGTGGCATGGTGGTGAGACACATCAGTTAGAAGTTGGAGATATATTACTTTTTAACAGAGATGGAGTACATTTGACAGAGATTACCTTGTAAATATGGTATTAGGGGATTCAGGAAGGAGTGGATATAGCAGTTGGTGTGAAGCGGGCTGCTCAGATTTGAGGGGTTGGCTCCGCGGGGTCACATATATTCTTGGTCCAGAATGGATAGTGATGTTGGTATGACTGACCTCTCATATCAACAAATAATGGCTTGGGCCAGTTCATGGTGGTGGCTAAAGACAGAGCTCAGATGCCTCTGCACTCTTGGAGTAGTTAGTGGTGAGATGGAATTCAGAGACTTAGGGTTATTTATATGGAGAGTTATATATTTATGGATATAAACATGTGATGCTATATGTATTTTTTAATATATGTCATCAGTAAATGCTGTGCCCGATTTTTACAAATGCAGTGGTTGGTGTGAGTTCATGATGAGTTACAGTTAAAATACAGATCAGTATGTGCTGTAATAATGCGTGTTAATGTTACAAGCCTCTGAGCTAGCTGCGACTATCCAAATCTTACCTGAGCTGCTTCACTTCTGCAATGGCTCATACTTCCATCCCGGCTGTTGCCTAGGCAGCCAGGACACCACTTCCTTATTTCTACGTCCTGGCTGTTGCCTTGGTAGCCAGGACGCTTCTGTATTCTCCCGCCTCAGCCATTTGACAGACAGCCGGGGAACATGATTGAGACTGAAGTCGCATGACTGCAGTGTCCTTCTTTTTTGTCCTCCATTGTTTAAAAGGCAATGAGGGCTTAGCTTCCTTGCCAGTTATCGCTTGATCACCTGTTACCTGACCTTTGGCTTTGTTTCCTACCTTTGACACTTTGACTTTGTACCTGGACTATTCTTGCTGCTGCCTGCCCTGACTTTCCAGCCTGAACTTGGACTCTCCTTGTTTGCTTCTGACCTTCGACCTTTTGGCTTGACTCCGGTTACTCCTCGCATTTACCCCTTGAGTTGCGCTTCAGCCTCCTACTCCTCACTAACATTTCCTTACTGTATCCGAGTACCTGTGAGAATATCCATCTCTACAGGAAAGGTGGCTACTATTAGTGAAAACCTCTGCTCCTGTTCTAAAACCTTATGCAGGGTCCAGGGGAGCCCTAACAATGTAGAATGTTTTATGTCAAATTACATCTGCTCTGTATGGTATAGTTCTTGCTGTGCAAATTGAGCTACACAGTGAATTCTTGTTTCCTCTATGATCTGAGAAAAGAGAAGCCATTGTTAATAAATTAGATCCCTGAAATGATTTTCATTTTCACAGGGATGATTTCATATTGGCCATTAACTCCTTATGTCACTCATTCTGTATTTTAGGAGTGCCATATACACCCTGGTGCCCTAGGCAACTGCCACCCGCATAGTTTACAAACTCTACATACAATCTCTTAAGCAAACACTATTTTCTGTATTTATTGCACTGGAAAGTTTACAAATCAGACTACCCTCTAATGAGAAGCCAATATATGTGCTTATCTAGTGCTATAAATGGTAATAGATCACTTCTACAAATTGTGACAAGATCGCATTGGGAGTGACATCCTCTGGGGTGGACGGTTGCACTTCAGACAGAAAATCACACGAATCCAGTGTTTCAGGTTCAATACCCTCAGCTAGTTTTATTCACCAGCTTGCAAACAGAACAAAAATCCTAGCCATCTGACTACTAACTAATACAGTGGAATACCCTCTCTAGACTGAAGGGCCTAGTGTCCCTCACTTAAACCAAGCAGATGGAACTCACAGCACAATTTGCAGTTTCTCTCAGGAGACATCTAACCTCCTCCCCAGACAATGGGAAACAGAGGGACTGATTCATTAAGGAAAGTGCTCATTCTTTTTTTTACTTAAGTTCTCCTGGACGATATCATGTTACAATGCAAGTTTGTTATTTTGCACATAAGAAAAATACTGGCTTTAATTTCCTAGCTCAACTTTAAATTTCAATGTACAAATAAGCTATCAAGTATTTATGTACTATATGAAAAAAGAGCCAGTATTTTCATAATGTGCAAAATAATAAACTAATTTGCACCCCTTGCATAGCAAAATGGTTTTGTCCAGAAAACGTAAGTAAGAAAACTTACTTAATTTCTTGCTTAACTTTCCTTAATGAATCAGGCCCAGAGTGATCAGAGCTGCAGCCTTTTGCAGGCAGCACACAGTGCAACTCCTAATTAGTATGCTCTGAAACCTGCACTGGGAAGTTTTTCCCACACATCTAAACAATCTCCCTGGTGTTTAAAATACTGATGACAGGAATCTAGGACTTATATACCTGCCATTCACTTTTCTCCCAGTGCTTCTAACACAATATTTTAAACAGTAAATCTCACCTAGTTTTTTTGGGGGGTATCTCCCATCTTTGCTTGACTACACACAATGGGTCTGATTCATTAAGGAAAAGTAAAGCAAAAAAGTAAGTAAAGCAAAAAAAAGTAACTTTGGACCTTGGCAAAATCATGTTGTATTGGAGGGGGGGGGGGTAAATTTAAAATGAGGAGCAGATTTATAATTAGGGTAGAACATGTCCTAGATCAACTTTAAATTTCAGTGTGAAAATAAAGATATCAAGTATTTGTGTGCTACATAAAAAAACAGCCAGTATTTTCCTTATGTGCACAATAATAAACTAATTTGCACTTCTTACATTGCAACATGCTTTTGCCAAGGTTCACTAATTTTGTTTGCTTTACTTTCCTTAATAAATCATGCCCAATAAGTGTTGATCATTAATTAGTCTCAGAACTCTGAAATAAATGAATATATTTATAATCTACAATAGTGGGTATGTTACAGCTAATAATATATCACTAGCATCAGTGATACCAAAACTGAATATCGAACTGATTATATCATTACTCCTTCCACTATGTTTTCATATCACACAGACATTACAATATAATCTACAGATTATCATGCTACTGATGTTGCTCGTCCAATATAAATGAATTAAGTACACATCAAAAAGCTCTGGTATGTAGAAATCGGTGATTTGGTGTGAACCAAAGAAAGAATGTTTTCAATTATGATCAGTTACTGTGTATAACAAAACAGCACCCGTGAATGTTGTCTTTACTCTCCGCTAATGTTAATCTCCAGACTAGCTTGTTAGTTTTACATTAAAGTAACATTTAAAATGCACACTAGACAAAATTCAAGGTAGAAAACGTAATCAGTGGCAGAGTGAATCATTTAAGGCACCGATTTTACTACTACTACTAAAATACAAATAAGTGACAATCGTAAATGGATAATAAAATAAAAACATGTAAACTCTATGGGCCTGATTCATCAAGGCACGTATCTGCTGATTTTGAGCGTATCGTATGCAAAATAACTCTGTGCATGCCCAGAATGGGCAGAAATGTCTGTGAACGCAGCACTGTTCAGTGCGCCTGTGAGCGCAAAATACACTTACTACAGCCTATGATTTCGAGGAGTGAACTAGGTGGCGAAGGGGTGTTTTGCCGTAGTGAATTTACATTAGGGACGTGCCAAACTCAAACGCAAGCAGCCATGTCTGAATCAAGCTCTGAGCGTCTGATAGTTACTTGTTTTTCTGACATATCTCTTGCTCCAGCTAAAGGACCAGTCTAAGTCCTGAGCGGTAGTGATGACAGTCTCGTATGCACGCTATAACATGGGTTTGCAAACAGGGGCAACTGTTAAAATGTATTTTATGCTCAGTAGACATTAACAACATTCTAATAAATTAATTTCATGGGGGGGGGGAACAAACTTTTTTTTTGTTTTTTTCTACTGTTTTAACATTAATGCCTTTATTATTATCAAGAAGCTATAATACAAGATTTTTTATTTATATTCCTGGGCGTTGTTTTGCGAATTTATCATCCGCATAAGTATTTAATGTATCCTGCTGCATCCAGTGTAGCAGAGCACAACAGACCTGCCACCGATTTCAAAAGCACACTTTTCTTGAGATCCGTGCCCTGCTGAATACAGGCGGAGGTAAAGCCTAAATACGTGCGTATAATACTGAACGTGGGTTGCACTCAGAATACATGCCTTGATGAATCAGACCCTGTGTCTGTATACTATATCTACATATATATTTGCTCTGTAAAAATAATATCTTTGGATTGGTCAAACACAGGGACAGGGCCAGCGATGGTTAAATCAGCTTAGTTGCTGAAATTTCAGGGTTTATTTTCAACCTGTGACAAATACCATGACATAACTATCCTAAATTTCACTTCCTTGTAATGGAGTGCGCAGGTAAGACTTTAATTTTTCAAAAAGTTGAAGTGGAATGTCAAGGTAAAACTGAACAATGTATCACCCTATATGTAAAAAATGCAAATGTCAGTATTGGTGTATAGTGGTATTTTCAATAAATATAGTCATTGTTCTACTTTATTGTACGTAATCCAGAAATTAACTCTTTATTTCCAATAGGCTTCTATCGAGATTTTAGTTTTGTACTAACAATTATAATGTAAGAGTACACTGTAAAGGAACATATTTAATTACATTTCTCTTTCTCTTGTGAAAAGTACGCTGACAATGTCTGGTGAATCAGCTGTCCACCTCTCATTTGCATACAACACCTGTGCTAATGAGGTTGATGGAGCCACATCAAATTGTGAATACATGGCTATCATATTATCATAAAGGTAATTTGAGATATACTATTGAATAAAAATGTCTAATTTATTTTGCTATGTCAACTCTAAAAGAATAACACAATGAAAAAACTCAAACAGGAAGTCAATTGCTGCTGATAGCAGAGTGAAAACAATCTTGTCCGTACTCATGATGTATTATGGTGTAAGCAGTGGTGGAAGTGGAAATTTAGAAGTGGTGGAATGGAATATGTAATGGGCATGTAAGTGAATGGAATTTGGTAGTGTTACAATGAAGGCAGTAGGAGAAGTGATGTTATGGCATCCCACCATATACACCCCCACATCCACCACTGGGTGTAAGTCTGAAAGACGTGATCTCATAAGCTGCACCAGCCTAGAAAGTGGGCATGATATGATATATAAATGTATTTATGCAGTATGAGCTTTGTAATACCAGGCAGACACGGAGGTCACTGCTAAACTGGAAAAGCAGATTAAATGTGTGCTGTTGTCTCCTGGAACTGCAGAAATATAAAAAGCTACAGGAATTGGCTACCAATAAACTTGATGCCATCACTTGTATGCTGTCTGGTGTAATATATCTTAGTGTATTCTTGTCTAGCATTGAATTGCTTGTTGGGTCAGTTGTACACTCTACTCTTCCAAAAGCTATAAACTTACCAACATATATCCTATACAAATAATGTAAAGATGAACAGAGCTTCCATTCTTATATGTACCTTGTTAAAGATTAAAGTTAGGATAAAGTGCAAAAAGTAGAATTACAATTACAAAACCCACCCCATTGAAGTTACTTTTATTCTGTCCCAGCTTGATGAGAGGGGAGGGGTATTTCCTTTTACAAGAACAGAAATTAAATGTATTCCTGTATCAGTGTACTTTATGCTTGTATATGAGTTATATGGCCAATGTATTATCTAGAACATTCCACATCATTACTGCTGCAGCTGTATACATCCCTATGTACATCCCTGAGAATGACAATGGGAACCTATAATGCAAGTTGATTTAGTTTTAGATATTTTTTTTTATACATAAATTACAAATGTAAAGTAGATAAAATGGTTATCCAAGCAACAATTATCACACAATATCAATGTTACTTCATGCACTTTGATAAATGTATGAACATTTATACAATCAACAAAGCAAATAATAAATGTAATTTAAAAATAAGCGGAGTTGGAAGGAAATCAATTATTGTATTATAAATGTATGAGGTCAAGAAACATGTGAAAATATAAATGTATTAAACATCTAACTTTATATTACCATATCAGGTAAATAATCTACCTAAAAAGATGTAGTGCTGACTTGTTGCTTAATTTTGACTGAAATGGATGCCTAATACGGCCTTAGACTGTCATGGCGTCACCCAGTCTATTTTCATTTTCAGTCATAAGGATCTATCCCATAATAGTTGTTTTGATAAACGTTATCCACCAATGGTACATCGAGGATCAAAACTCAGAATGAGGAGATCAATCATGTATTACTATTATACATAATTATGACACAATATCCTGCTGTTCCTCCTCTTTCCCCTTCTACTTGGTGTGACGTCTATTTTATAATATAATGCTGAGTTTGAGGATCCAAACTCAAGACTTCTGCTTCAATTCTCACTGAAAGGCTCAACTACATTGAATGCAGACAGATCGAGCAATATCCTTTTTGCTGGCAAAAATAAAGGAACAATTTGATTTCATCACAACATTGGAAGATTTGATTTAACCTTATTATAAACAATAAGGCAAACAGTAAATAATCAAACAGAAGACAACTAATGCACAAGAATATTTGCTTAACTTACTCATCTGTAAAACAGAGACAGCATAAATAAAGCCTTAGGTTGATTTAAAATATTCTAATGTAATCAATCCTTTTAACCTATACTCATGGCTAAGATTTTCCATACCTTTCACTGCTTTTACTTCCTAAAATATGTACTCTTTCAAGCTCCCTAATGCCTTTTCTATGGAATAGTGCCCAAACCTCTACACTACATATAGACCTGAACAAGGATTTATGGAGAGGTAAATGTATGCACTCATTTCATGAAACAAATCTATTACTGTACCTGGGAATAGAGTTATTCACATTTAAATCATATATTCCCATTTTAGTTGTAACTTCTAATTGCATGCAGCGCATTTTGGTACATGAGATCATTGATGTGTAGGTACAATATAGGAATACTTTCTCTTTCCCTAAGCGCACTCATAAGGCAGGCTTGAGTGACATGTTTACACTATATGTTTTTACAGGCTCCATAAACCCATACAATTTAACTAAAAAAGGCAAAAACACTTTCACCACTTTGACAACACCTCTGGTACCTCATCTCTTCTATGTTATGACCCAGACAACTTAAAGGCACTGTTTGAGTTGGGCTATGTGACGAAACGAGTGTAATAACACTGTAACCATCCTGTTCCTCGTTTCTCACATAATGTGGATTATAGCAAGTACTTTTTATAGCCCTTGCTTTTGTTCTCCAGCTCAACAGACTACAACTGCAGTGTCTAATTACTTGTGGATAAGAGGACATTGTAGCTCATTGTAAATATGTATATTGTTTATTGTATATTGCTGATGTGGCAATGAGGTTGTTATTCATTGTCCTTAAAGTGAAGCCAGGTGTTATGGGTAGGAATCAGGTAGCAAGATACTGGAGGGGAAAAACTAATTAGTGTCAATTGTTCTCACAAGACTAGTTCAGACAGGCCACCCAGCAGGGTAGGTTCTGTGGAAGGACAGCTCATCATCACTCCCCTCTCCAACCCATCCTAGTCCAGCACTGACCAATGTTTAACAAGTAGAGGCCCAGGGGTTTGCCCAGAGAGGGGAAAGCTCTGTGGAAATTAGACCGTAGATATAAGGAGACACTCAAGTGGGGAGGGGTGTTCATTCTGTGATTTGATTGCTGGAAGGTGCAAGATCTGGTTTTGAGTTGTTGTCCTCTACCAGAGTCAACATATGCAGCTGAGAGAGATCCATGGGTCATCAAGTCTGGACAGCCAGGTGACTGTAAGTTAGTGGGGTAAGATGATGTGGTAAACCTGCCTGCCATTTATTTACTGTGTGTACATAATAATCTAGTGATTGTTTTTATTACAATAAATGTATTGCTTTACGTTCTAACTGCATTTTCCTGAGTGACTATACGAATCCTAAAAGAGACTGGGTAGACTTCCTTGGCATAGGAAGGCACCCGTGGGTGGCCAGCCAGCGTGAAGTGGGTAGCATTAGGTCAGATAAACTTGGTATCTTCACAGGCTATTTCTAAACTATTTCATTTTACCTGCTCAGAACACTTTTAGACATTAACAAAGTTCTCAACTTAATGGAAAATATTAAATACATTAAATAAATGAAGGGATTTATTTTACATATTATGTCTAAATAAGTGTTTCCTACTTTCTGGATATATCTTATAATGAATAAAATAGCAATATAGGTCTATTATAGCGCAGACTAAACTAATAACAATATTTAAGCTTTAGTTAACATGAGGGATAGGTCCTTCCCTCCCAGTTATTTGTCTATTTTCACCACTAGTTATGATGGGAAGCACAAAACAAAGACAATTGATATTAGTCTCTCTAGTCTGATTTTTGAATTAAAACATTTATATTTCCCATAGGATTTCTTTAAAAGTGTTATAAAGAATTCTATGTATTATTTTCATTGTTTACTTATATAGTGTTATGCATATTATGCAGCGGGTGCAGAGAATATGTAATCATTCCTATCAGTCCCTGCTCCATTTGAGCTTTCATTCTAAATTCCCTGCCACACACACTAGGGTCCATTTTGTCAGAAGGCAAGGAAATTGGGACAACAAGAGGAAACCCATGAAAACATGGGGAGAACAAACAAACCTCAGACCGATAGTGCCATATATAGATGTTCAGTTGTTGTTCAGATCAAACACCAGAATGGGGAAGAAATATGATCTAAGTGGATATAGTTGTTGGTGCCAGATGGGGTGTTTTGAGTCTATTTTTACTCACAAGAGTCGCTACAGCAAGCCTAGCCAACCTGTGGCTCTCCAGGTGTTGTGAAACTACAAGACCCAGGATGCTTTGCCAGTAGGTAGCCAGCTGATAGCTGGAAGGGCATGCTGGGATTTGTAGTTTCACAAGTTCTGGAGAGCAACAGGTTGGCCTGACCTGCTCTAGAGTTTATAGAGAATAGTTCTCAAAACTAGAAAACATCCAGCGATCGGCAGTTCTGTGGGCACTATGCCTTGTTAATGAGAGGTCAGAGGATAATGGCCAGATTAGAGTTTTGTTGGGTATGTCTGAAAATACTGTCAGTTATTCACTATGATTTGTATTTGAAAAAAATCTGAGACGAGTACATTTAAAGAATCACTTCATTGTTACTAAAAGGATGAATAATTTGAATTGGTCTAGATATAGGTAGCCGGTGTAGGAATTTGCTGACTGATGTGGAAGGAAAATTAGTTTTGCCTCATCTTTCTGATGACTTGAAGTGGGGACAGATGAGCGAGCGGCAGTAAGATAGACAGAAAGGGGGGAATTCAATTGGCCATTTATACAGTAAAAATATCAGCTCATTTTTGAGGGATATTTCTATGGAAAAAAATCCGCACAAGGGGCCTGATTCATTAAGGATCTTAACTTAAGAAACTTCTTATTTCAGTCTCCTGGACAAAACCATATTACAATGCAAGGGGTGCAAATTAGTATTCTGTTTTGCACATAAATACTGACTGTTTTCTCATGTAGCACACAAATACTTGATAGCTTATTTGTACACTGAAATTTAAAGTTGATATTTGTGTGCTACATGAAAAAACAGTCAGTATTTAACTTATGTGCAAAACAGAATACTAATTTGCACCCCTTGCATTGTAACATTGTTTTGTCCAGGAGACTGAAGTTTCTCAAGTTAAGATCCTTAATGAATCAGGCCCAAGGTGTCTCATGCCGTTCCGGAGACACCTTGTCTGGATTTTTTTTTAAAATAAATCTATCCTAAAGACCAAGAGAGTGAAGGGAGTGCAGGATAAAAGGGGGATTAAATGTGTTAAAAGCAGCAGAAAAGTCCATGAGGATGAGTGTGCAGAAGGGTCCTTTACATGTTGCTGTTATTAAATTGTTGATCACTACAGTGAGGAAAGTTTTGGAATGTTGGAGGCGGAAGCCCAAGTGACATGCTGGGGACGGAAGCCCATTTACAGACAGGGCCCTCTTAAAAACATCTTGGGCCCCCGGGCACAGTAGTGCACCGGGGCCCCTATATATATAAAAAAAAAATGATTATATATATGGGCCCTGCAGCCCAGGGGGGCCCGTCGGAGGCAGCAAAAAAAAAAAAAAAACCTGAAAAAAAAAGAAGAAAATTCTTACCTTGCGGTCAGCTGGCGATCCGGCTCCCTCCATGGTCTCCTCCTCCGTCGCGCTTCGCAATGGATGTCGGGCGGGCGTGATGACGTCAGGCCCGACATGCACTGCGAGCGCCGAACGGAGGAGGAGACCATGGAGGGAGCCGGATTGTCAGCTGACCGCAAGGTAAGTATTTTCTTCTTTTTTTTTTTCAGGTTTTTTTTTTTTTTGCTGCCTCCAACGGGCCCACCTGCCCATTGTCATTGTGCCCAATGGGAAAGACGGCCCTGTTTGCAGATAGTGAAGAAGGAAGTGAGAGCAGAGAAAGAAGGTCAGGCAGTTGTATAGAAGCCACTCAAGCAGTTTTGTGGCAAAGAGGAAGAGAGAAATAGATTGTTAGCTGGAGAGAGAATCTGTCTAGAAGTAGAGTAAAACAGATAATATACAGTAAATGGTTATTGTATATTTAGTACACAATACAGATGCAATTAGATCCATGTTTATTGATAGTAGCTATGTTTCCTATATCCTGTGGAAATATTCCATGGACTATTGCATATACATGTATTTTTTATACTTACATTGTTACATGTATTGCTAGATAAGTAACTGAAAAAGGCAGAATAATTCTGGGTTACTTGTAAAAGCTAAAGAAATAAACTCATCCAAATAATTTAATGTCATATCACCATCTAGTGGATGACTATGGAATTCCTGTACAGTTTCACCAGCTTTAAAAATCTAGATACACTGACAATTGGGTGAGGTTTTATTTTATTTCTCCCCCTAAAAATCCCACCAATGTCCATATGTTGACAGGATTAAAAAAAGTGACGAAAATCATAAACGAAAGGTGATTTGCAAATTGTGCCTGTCCACACTACAGAGATGATATTAAAAATGCTATATTACACAAGTTCATGTACATTCAATATTATTCATAATTTATATATGGATTAGAGGCAAGCTGTTATCAGAATATTATAATTGTATTTTGTAACTTAAATGTGTCACCATGTCATATATATCTGGATAGTAAATGTGCCAGGCAGGGGCTGAACTGAAGCAAAGTTTTGATAGGGGTCTTGCAATGCAGCTGTAGCCCCCCCTGGTGCTCCTGCTCTGAAAAGAGCAGATAGGGTACCTCTTCCTAGCACGTGCAGCTGATGCATGTGTCTACACACTTCTCGGAAGAGGACTCTGCTCTGCTCTTTTCAGAGCAGAGCCTTAGATTTTGGGAGCTGATGTGGGGACCCTGTGAGTGTTGCGCGCAAGGAACTAAAATTTATTTAAAGGAAATAGCGCAGGCCGCTTATTTATATAAATTGTCAATGCACTTATTTTTTATATTGTGTATATTTTGAGATTGGAAATCGTTATTTCTGATACCACGGTTGAAAAATTGTTGTTTTCTGTTTAGCCTCTCTAGAGGAAATACATTATGTTTGATGTATATATCTGATACAATGAACCTTTGTTTACCAAGCCTTTGGTGTATTGTGATGTGCGGAAGTGGCTTGTTTTGGGTTTTTTAATTGTTCTGTGGGAATGTGTATTCGGCGACTGAAGTATTCATGCCAGTCAGACCTTTTGACTTCCTAGTGGGCCTCCTGCCTCTGAAATAAGATCCAGGAAATCACAGCAAGGTTTTTAAGAATTTCATAGCTAAGTATAAATATTAGTGGCTTTGCAATGCATGTAAATCCATGTTTTGGTAAACGGTGTTACATCCTGATTCTAAAAATAGCCTGTGTCCAAATCTGTATAAAATGCACTGACTTGTACACTGAAATGTATCATTCTGATTATCCATCTGACCTGACCACTGATACCTTAAATCAGTGGAACAGTCCTTGTCAGGACACTTGAGCAATAAACATTACTCTGCTTCAAGACCCTGCTTGACAACTTCTTCAATATTGCTGTAATTCTGTGACCTGCCGATTAGACCCTAAAATCTAATCCGTTCTCCGGCTGATTCTGAGGTTGGACCCAGCTCTCTAGTACCACCGCTCTGCCGCTACCCTGCAGCTCTGGTCAGTGTGATAGGCCAGGGAGGATCCATCCACGGCAACCCGGATCCATAGTAAGTTACCAGCCCAAGTGTACCAGCACAGGAGTACACTAGCAGTGACAGTTACCCAGAAGGAACGTGGTTCTGAGTGCCATAAAGGAGCTCAGTGGTGGCAGCATTGTAAGCCCCTCCTACTGCGACAAGAGGGCACCTTTGGGATAACGAAAGGGAATGGTGGCAAAGTAAGCCCAACCGGTTCCCAGCAACAACAGACAGGGTGGCATAGGCGGTCCATCCTGTCACAGCCCTATAACAGCTGCACTCGCTTCAACCACAATAGTTCCGCTACTGCTTCCAGGTATATTTTTTGTATTATATACATAATATATAATAAAATGGCACAATGGTCAGCAATGCTGTCTGACAATGCTGGAGTCATTTGTTTGATTCCAACCAGCTCCTTGTCTGTGTGGAGTTTCTATGCTCTCCTTGTGTTTACGTGGGTTCCTCTGGGTACTCTTCCTACAGTCCAAAAACATACTTGTAGGTTAACTGGCTTCTGACAAAATGACCCTTGTGTGAGTGTGGTAGGGCATTGGGATGGCAAGCTCCAATCGAGTAGGGACTGATGTGAATTACTACTTATTTTCTGTAAAGGGCTGCATAATATGATTACTATTATATACATAAATGATAACACATGTAACTATTGACTCCATATAATTTGAAACTGTCCATAATTTCAAGGGACAACTTGCAGGGCCATGCTAACAGTATTATGGGCCCTCGGGCAAAGCAGTTGTCACTCACCGGACTGTGAGTGCTACTTCTCGTGTGTTTAGGAACCGTGGCCGTCCGCCATCCTGAGGGTCTGCGCATGTGCAGCCCTTTCAAGCCTTCAGTATCTGTTGCTTTTCATTAATTGGCTGATCAGGCAACACTCCCTATTTAAAGCACCTGTGGTCAATACCTCGTTGCCTGATCTTGGAGTCTCATTCCCATGAGCCTCTGAAGGTGTTCCTGTGTTTCCTCGTGTATTCAGCTCCTGCTGATTCCTGTTATTTCTATTGTG